>NC_142527.1:28916960-29204460 GCF_964205215.1 Stylophora pistillata | reverse complement strand
GGTGATGACCAAGCAGCGACAGCCAAAACTGAGGTAAGATTGTATTCTGTCATGTCTGAGATACCGTAAAAAGTCACGATATTGATTCACATATACATCGCTGTTCAATCGATTATCGTAAAACCAAATCCAAAGTACTCATAGCAGACAATCAGAACGAAGGGAAATACCAGAATGAGCCAATAAAAACTCGGAGAAATCAAATGTAATCAGATTCAAGCGGGGAAAAACGCTAGCATTTAGTTTTGCATCTGACTGGTCGAGAAGTCCCGCGAGATTTCTAGACATAAAGCGAAGTAAAAATGTAAATAAGATGATGTAATTATGAATTAATTTGGATATATCAACAAAGTTGAAATGGTAAATTGGCCACCGTAACGATTACAAAAGCTGACGTTTCGAGCGTTAGCCCTTCGTCGGAGCGAATAGAGGAATTGTGGGTTTTGTGTGCTTTTAAAGGCAGAAAATGGAGCTACGTTATTGGTGGGAGCATGGCAACGAGAAAAGCACGAATAAATTAGTGGAATGAAAAGCGTTCGTTGATCCCTGTAGGATTTAGACTGCCGGCGTTATGAATTACTTTTGACATTTTAATGTAAATCATCGTAATTGGGGATTAGATCAATGTTCTCCTGTTGTTATTTTACCCTCTGGTACTGATAGACGTAGGAAATATCATCGGGCGTCTTTCCATACTACATTCATTTTGAATCGAACTGATTTTAATTGTTTCTCTGACAGGCTTCTCAGAGTGCTCCCGTCGAAGTAGTTTATGAAAAAGAGGGATTCTTGCAGAAGAAAGAAGGAGTAAGTTTTAGGCGCTCTGATACTAAAGACGAGGTGACAAGCGGACGTGCAAAGAGTGGAAAGTGAAAGCTGAGCTTGCAGTTGTTAGGGAAATAGTTGTGTCGTTTTGCATTCCAGTCTCTTTGTGCTCCCACGAACAGTCGCCAACACCATATTCAGCCTCAATATTTTATTTAAGATCAGATCTCCTCACCAAGGCCAGTAACGTTCGCTTTTGACTAATATGCTGACATCTGCGATTTCATATTCTGTTGTAGAGCTGGAGAAAAAGGTGGTTCTTATTGAAAGACAGACACCTAAAGTATGCTAGAGGGGTGAGTGGAATTGTTATCCTTGGTTAGTTTCTGGAGTGTGAGAAAATAGAACTTTGTATTGTTTTGTTTGAATAATGAATCGATTTTACTCATACTGCTTGCTTCATTGTTGGCAGCCGCATGACAAGGACGATCTTGTTACGATTGACCTTAGAACAGTGACGTCACTGGTGAGATCTCCTAAGGGAGAGCTGTTGCAACTGGACATTGTTACTCTCGACAAGTAAGAAGAGTTTTGTATTAAATGTGTCCGTTAATTGCCTGCAGGTCCTTATCTGAAAGAACTTTACTCGCAAAAGCGTGCTAGTAATCTAAGAAACGTGAAAACGAAAGCTAAAAATTGATGATAAATGGAGGTCCCGTCTCCTGCAGGGTTAGTTGTAGGAGACGTTAATTTCCCTCGCGCGAGTATACTGTGTGATGGATGTTCTCCCCTGGGGTGGGTTGGGTGGGTGCTTACAGGGCCGTTCTGAAAACCACTTCTGTGAGAACGCACCCTGTCTAAAAATTATCTATCTATCTATCTATCTATCTATCTATCTATCTATCTATCTATCTATCTATCTGTCTGTCTGTCTGTCTGTCTGTCTGTCTATCTATCTATCTATCCATCTATCTCTATCTATCTATCTATCTATCTATCTGTCTGTCTGTCTGTCTATCTATCTATCTATCCATCTATCTCTATCTATCTATCTATCTATCTGTCTGTCTGTCTGTCTATCTATCTATCTATCCATCTATCTCTATCTATCTATCTATCTATCTATCTATCTATCTGTCTGTCTGTCTGTCTGTCTATCTATCCATCTCTATCTATCTATCTATCTATCTATCTATCTGTCTGTCTAAAGGCTGATAGTTTCGAAAGAAACTGTTTGGGGCTGCGTCGGTGGGAGTAACGAAGTAATTTGGATATATCAACAAAGTTGAAATGGTAAATTGGCCACCGTAATGATTACAAAAGCTGACGTTTCGAGCGTTAGCCCTTCGTCGGAGCGAATAGAGGAATTGTGGGTTGTGTGTGCTTTTAAAGGCAGAAAATGGAGCTACGTTATTGGTGGGTGCATGGCAACGAGAAAAACATGAATAAATTAGTGGAATGAAAAGCGTTCATTGATCCCTGTGGGATTTAGACTGCCGGTTTGAAAGATGAGCTTTTGTTCAAGATTTTTACGGCTTTCCGTGCCACCTAAGTGCAAGGAAAGACCGCAGATTGCCATATGTTGCTTAGAATGATTGGGTAAATTAAAATGTCTAGCGACTGGTTTCGATGTGTCCTTGTCATTCCTTTCCACGTCTCGAAGGTGTTCTCGGAATCGGTCACCTAGTCTTCTGCCTGTTTCGCCGATGTATATCTTTTTGCAATAAGTGCAAGTTATGCAATAGATTACATTAGCGGAGGTGCACGTGAAGTGATCGGTGATCTTAATGGATCGTTTAGGTCCCGATATTTTATCAGTGTTGTGAATGAAAGGACACGTTTTGCATCGTGCACGAGCGCATTTAAAAGTGCCTGGTTGCTCATTAGTCTGAAAAGAACTTCTGACCAAAAAATTGCCTAAGTTTTTGTCGCGTTTGAATGAAATGAGCGGAGGCTGCGAAAAGATAGTGCCTGTCTCTGGATCGTTTTGAAGTAATTTAAAGTTTTTAAGAATGATGGATTTAACTGAGTGGTTGTGAGGGTGAAACGTGAGAGTGAATGGAATGCGGTCGGAATCTTCCTTATGCGACGTTTGTAGTGCTGAATGTCTATCAATAAGTTGAGCGCGGTGGTAACCCGCTTGAACGACGGAAACAGGGTAACCACGTTCATCGAAGAACTATCTGTCTGTCTGTCTATCTATCTATCTATCTATCTATCTATCTATCTATCTATCCATCTATCTCTATCTATCTATCTATCTATCTATCTATCTATCTATCTATCTATCTCTATCTATCTATCTATCTAATTGTTCACAGAAGCAAACGGAAACAACAAGTTTCACTCCATTGCAAGTTCGCTCTCGACGAGTTTGCCCTCACAACGACGAGTTTGCGCCCTTGTATAACCTTAGATTATTGTTAGACATGACTCTTTAACCCTTACTGGAGCTTTCGAGTCAGGACAATATGTATTTTTTCGTTTTTCATAGAACGCATAGTTTGAAGGCTGAAACTGAAGACGAACTTGAGGGCTGGTTTTCAGCTCTGAGAAGCAAACAGGTAAGAGTCTAGGACTGGAAGAACTGACTCGACTTTCATCAATTGGGGTATTTTGTAACCAGCTTATCCGCCCTTCGAAACTTCCACAGGTTTTTGGTGTTCTGCTTTGTCAGCAAGAGCTTGGTTCTGATGGAATTCCTCACCTGGTGGCAAAATGCTTGCAGTTTGTTGAAACTTATGGTAATTTTTTTTTTAGGCGGACAATTTATGTCAAAAGATTAGCGTGATGAACACGGATGTACTCGGATAAAAACAGTTTCTGATCGACGAGGTTAATTCGCGATATAATGACCGATTCTCTTAAATATTTTTGATCAACCCAGGTGGTTTAGAGATGGAAGGAGTTTATCGAGTAAATGGTGGGCAGTTGACAATGAAGAAACTGAGAACATCATTTGATCAAGGTAACAAACTCATCTGAAAATTTATGGCGATTTTTGTTTTGAAAAAAAAGCTATAATTCAGTTAGTTGGACTTTTCGTGTTGGCTTATACCGATGTATGGTTTTCTCTCCTTAGACGCAGGTAGCGTGCTGCTAACTTTGGATGAGTGCGGGGTCCATGACGTCACTGGAATACTGAAGCAATACTTACGACAACTTCCCGACCCAGTCATCCCTGGTGACATTTACAAGCGTTTTATCACAGCAGGCTGTAAGAATCAATTTTTTTTGGATAGATTTTGTTGAGCGTCGTTATTTCATAGTTGTGTTAGTTTCTAGGTATCACAGCAATCACCAAAGATAGGATATGGCCCATTCTCACTTATTAGGTTCCAAACCACAGTCAAAAGTACATTGGGTTTTCCCTCACTTTTGACTTGCTGCCATGTTCATTAATTTCGCGAGCACTATATGCTATTGGTCAATGTAATGGGGTATGATAATGTATGATAATGTATGATAATGTATGTTAATGTATGTTAATGTATGATAATGTTAATACAGTATGAATAATGCAGTTGTTTTTACTGCGTAGTGTATTCGTTTATTGGCTTGTTTATTTTTTCATTTCTTCTTCTTTTTCCCCCTAAGTGATTCAAGACCATAATACAAGACTACAGACTATAAAATCTCTTATCAACCAGCTTCCTAAAGTGAACCATGGAACTCTGAAGGCGATCATCTGTCATTTGGCCAAGTAAGTCTAGTGACGATTGGGGTTGAGCTCATTCGAAATCCAACTAGAGTCACCGTAACACTTTCTCGTTTTACTTTCACGAGGCCTGGGGAGACCATTGGCCTGGTGTCTAGCGCGGAACTTAGGATCGAGGGGTCCAGGTTCGAACCCTGACTAGCAGTTCGTTTTGTTTTCTTATTGGTCAAGGCACTTATCTAGGACTGTCTCCACCTTGGAGAGGGTCAGGAGTGTAACTAGGAAGTGGCGAACTGTCAGGGAAACCTGACAGAATGCTGATGAGGGAGAACTAGCGATGGATAAGCTTTTCAAACTCCAAAAAAAATTCTCTCACTTTTTTTTTGTGTCATTACTTGGAGTTTGCGGACATGGTTCAGTCAGAAAAGTTACAACTGATCTTTATGCTCATGGCGATAAGCTGATCTGTTAATTATCTCTTGGAAGTTGTTAATTAACTCTGGGGAGTTGTTATATTTCTCGCCTGTTCCATGGACAGCAGAATCAATTTTTGTGACTGTTTTGCGAAGAACGAATCAGCTTTACGAGGGATTACTTGAATTTTGTTTGCCATGTCTAATACCTATTATTTTTTTTCCTCCATTTCAGAGTGACCGAGCTGGTTAACGTCAACAAAATGGGAGTACCCAATGTTGCCATGATCTTCGGTCCTACTTTGATGTCCAATGAAAACGTAAGCATTTTCTGGCCCTATTTCTGGAATAGAGAATATTTGGCTGTGACATAAGTCGATGACGAAAATCTTTGAGGAATCCGTGAAAAGTTGGTGAACACAACTTATAAACCTTTTTTCACAATTGCTTACATTTTTAAATTTTAACTTTTCAAGCTTTTCTTATTTAGTCTTACAGCCTTCCTTTGCCATTAATTCCAATGTTACGATCGTGTTTATCCTCTATCTTTTTACATCAGACTGGGCGAATGGACGATACCTCAATTAATCAGGAATTTTCTATCGTTGGAGACATGATCACGTATTATAAGTGGCTCTTCGACGTAAGTATGAGTGAGTTACTTTCTGGTGTGGCCCTGGTTAACTTTAATAAAGAAAATAAAAAAAAAAATAAAAAAAAAAAAAAACAGAACAAAACACTCCCTCGTTTACACTTGCTCTTGGACAAGAAAGGGGTAAGAATGGATACTAGTCAACTATCAGCGATACCAGAAAAAAATACTGCGAAAGGGGAGGGAGGTGTTTAACCTGTGATGGACTAGAATCTCATCTCATCCAGGAGAAGCATTATTCCAAGACACATTATGCTAAAGGCCCAGAAATAAATTCGGAAAGCCACTTTTTTCAGTCTTATATTCAGACTTAACTTCAAAGGTAAAGCGGTAGAATTCGGTGCTTTACTTGTGTGGAAGATTTAAGAAGCTTTGAGGCAGCTGCGAACCTGTGTCCGTCCGTTAGCAAGAGGAACTTTGGCTCCCACCGGTGAGAAAATTACAATTTTTATTTATTTTCTTTCTTTTTTTCTAGGTGAGTGAAGAAGAAGTAGAGAAAGCCCAGGTTAGAACGAAGTATTTTTTTCATCCAATACCTTGGCTTTTGATTCAAAGTGTTTTTTTTATGTATTTCCAGTTTTTTCATTTTTGTTTTCTTGTTCATTTATTAGGTAATCGTAGAAGCCACTCAGAAGATACGAGAGTTGATCGAATTGAAGGTAACACTTTTGCAACATAAGCAAGCTTTCTTAGCTTTTAGTCTTAGTTTGGATGGAGCATGGCTCGATGGAGTAACGACAACGGCTAATTACAACAAAGGGAAATATCACGAGACCTTTTTGGCGGGAAAACGCGGATGACCAAGTCGCGTGGTTTTCAATTTGGGTCGACAGGTGGCGCGACTTTTCTAAACCAATCACAAAGCGTTTGGTATCAAAACCTCAGCAATCTTGGATTGCTTTTGACCTTCAAAGATTGGAAATTGTCTCCTTGCAGTTTTTTTTATTTGAAACTACGCCATTTTCTCGTTTTTTCGTTTCAATACGATTTATTTCTTGGACAGAAATTAAACCTCTCTTCTTGAATGACGAGTACTGTTCTTAACTCATTTTTTTTCTTACAATTTACAGGACAAACAAAATAATTCCGGAGGAGAATTCACTTTGGATATTTACGTGAAAGAGAAGAATGACAATCCACATTTAATGAAGGTAACGCATCCCGCCTGGTGTTTCCTAATCAATAATTAACTTTTCTCTACGATACCAGTTCGTTTAAGAGCTGACAGTTATTTTGAATAACTATACAGAACATTTTCATATTTAAGGAAAGTAGGGTTAAGTATGGCGAAGGATGAAGAAGTTTAATAGGACTGCAAATGACAGGATTGAAATCTTTCGATAGCTACATTAACCGAAAAGTAGCTCCATAAGAACTGTATTTTGTCCGGTGTGGAGAATTCAGGTTTTTAACTGATTGGTAATGTTTCCCCGTTAGGTTTCGTCTGAGATGACGGCAGGAAGACTGTGTACGGAGGTCGTCTCCCAAAAGGCACTATCGCGCGATATCGATTGGGTGCTGTTTGAAGTTATCGATAATGGTGCCATGGGTAAGTGTTGTTTCCCAGTCTCCTCTCACTTCATTCGATGAGCACACTTCCATTGAGTGTCTAATCACAACGTTGAGAATAATCACAATGGCTATTTAGAACAAAGGAACATATCACAAGGAGCAGGAATGCTGCCTGTGAGGCGAGAAAACACGGTCAGTTTACTGATGGGCTAAAATGGGAAATCTTATGGTGGTGAGTGTTTTCTGAAACAATAATAATTACAGTGGTCAGTAAAGCGATTTCAGAGCAATTCTGAATAACTTTTGATTCTTAGTTGAAAAGTTGTCCCTTCTTTAACGTGTGAAACCTTTGGAAAGTAGTGTGCTCGTACAAAAGTTGTATTTTATTCCTTATTTTGTGTGTTCTCTATTAGAGCGAGCGTTTCAAGTCAGAGAGAAGGTCATGACCGCGGCAAACTGGGGGAGTGGGAACTACTTGATTGTCAAAGAGAACTACATCGCAGAGCAGATCGCTCCATATGTAAATATTTCTCTTATTCTCTACGAAATAATTTACTTTTAAAGTATTCAAGATTTATTACATCGTGAACACTAGCTTCAGTTTCGAGTAGGTTCTCGTGATTTATTGATTTTGAGAGACTCCATTACATATTTGAACGATTTGAAGTTTGAGCCTATAAATAACCTTAGTTTAGTTGTCCTTGTATTTAGTTCTTTTATGACTATCTCTACGCGCCGTCCATATGAGATTTTAGATTTATCGCAACGTTAATTTGCATAATCGATTTCAGTTTCACGTTCGCAAAGCAGGGATTGTTACGGTGGTCCAGGCACTCCGACTACATTTTTTATTCGTCAAGTCTCTTTGTTTTTTTGGTGGAGTTCATAAGTTTTTCTTACCACGAGCAACATTACCTTGAACACGACACAGTCTACAAAATGTTAGCTTGATTGGACTGGAAAGAACAGCATTGGAATAATATGCAAAAGAGGAATGAAGAAGGCTAAGGATAGACATGAACGAATAACAAGATTGAATTTCGGTGAAATCTTTCTTTCAAGATTAACAGACTGAGACGTAGGTCCCCTGAAAAAGTTTCGAATGTCTTGTCAATAAAGATGTCCTCGTTTTTTAAAAGTCTATTTTTCTCTTAACGGTGATCATCTGTTTTCAGGTCGGTTCCCTCTCAATCGAAGGCCCCCTACAAATCCGGGATCCTAAAAGGAATTGGAAACAGAGTCACGTGTGTCTGAAGAATGGCTACATGTCAGTCAACAAGGAACGGGGGGTAAAAGCTATTCTCTTTTTATTATGTGTTCTCATCTCATCGCAGTTGACTCTCTGTTTCTAATATTTACGCGATTTTATTTATTTTACTTTGTTTTGTTTTTTGTTATTGTTTTTATGAAGTCAATTTTACGAGCCATCAAGTCGGACAAATCAGACTCAGAACAGTGGCCATTGCATAAACTCACTTTGTATGTGGGTATTCCAGCTGAGAAAGCCACAAAAACACTGGACACGAGGTAATCAGTTACTCTGACACGTGACGATCGCAACTGGATTTGTGAGGCCGGGTAGCGTACGTTGCGAATTAAAATTTGTTGAAAGAGATATATTGAAAATTTACCTCGAACGTGAGTTAAAACAAAAAAAAAGGGGGAATAAGAATTTCGTAGGAGAATTCGAAACCCAGATCTTCCGATATTCGTGTTGAAATTCTGTAGCAAATGGGCTACACGTCGGAAGGCTCTGGCCTTGACATTGGAAAAACTGGCGTGGATATTTTCTCGCGCATACTTTTGTTGTTTTTCTTTACGGAGTTTAGTTCGGTTGTTGTTTTTGATTTTTTTTTTCACGTTTATTTTAATCCCTCAGTTTGGAATTTTTACGAAGTTAAAGGAGTTTTATTCAAACCGAATGTTGTGATTATTTTAATTACATCTTTTCTACGGAGTTCAGACTCTAGTCTCTTTTTCGCTAGTTTATTTTTTCGCTTTTTTATGTCAGGTTCTTGAGTAGCAAACAAAATCTTGACTTCTCCTAATTTGTTTTTACGGTTGCTATTGATAAAGAATTTTAAATTGAAATGTACTCGAGAACACTGACATAACTATTGGAATGATAGACGCGACAATTTTTTGCCTAAGTTTTCAACAACTTTCGCACGCTTTGTCGCAGTAGTAGAGGCTATGATAAAGGTAAACTTCTGTGAGCGACAATTTTAGCTTAACCTTTGAGCCAATCTTTTTTGCGCAGAGTCGTTTAGATAGCGCTTCCTTTTAAGTATTACTGTACTTAGGCTTGAAGTGCTTTCGCATAAATTGCTCTCTATTTTGTCGGCTGATTTTCATGAATGTTTTTTATTTTTATTTTTCTCAGTTGTGGGTTCACTGTTGTGGTTAAAACAGACCAAGAAGACATTGTCAGGTTGGTAAAAAAAAAAAATTAGATAAAGACAGTCAAGAAAATCAAGTATATTAGATTTAACTGGACCTAGAGCACATCATGGCGTCATCTGCAGTTACTTGGGAGGAAAGGAAGGGGCGAGAAGAAAGTGGGGGAGGGGAGGGGAGGGGAGGGCGAAGAGAGGAGATTAGCAGAAGAACAGTCGAGGGTGAAGGAACGGAAAGACTCTCTTTTAGGGACGGTTTAAGTCAGGCACGTCGGAGTGAGAAATGTCTGCTCACTCACCCGTTTCTTGGATTCTTGCCGAGTGTCTGGAACGTAAGCAAGATGTATTTAATTTGATTTACAAACCTTTTTAACTTTAGACACTTATTTCGAATTAAACTATTTCGTAAATGTTTTTGCTTCAGGTATATGTGTGCCAAAGACAAAGCTGATAGGAATCGTTGGCTGGCTGCAACACTGAACATGAAGGTACAAAATAAAGTTAATTGAAACTGATTCTGGGTTTGCTTTGAGATTGTGGCCTTGATTAATCTTTTTAATAGCGAGAAAGTAAAGCGAAAAAAACATTTTCAGTCGAGCTGTCTTTTAAGGTTTCAAGTGTTTTGTTTGAGTTTTGTAAGATGTGCGAGTAGTTCTTTGTTTCAGGGAAGATCCATATCAATATTATTCTTCGCTGTATTTTATTTGGGTATTTGCAAAGAACATACCTCGTGTGAGAAAGGGATCTTCCACCAAGAACAAAATTTCTGTTGAGCTGCTTCGAGGGGCAAGAGAAACACTTCAACACAAATTAGGGCGTTTAGTTGCGTCGAAAAAACCAAAGCCTAAGTCATCCCGGCGACTAATGCGAACAAAGGTTTACTTCATCACTAGCCGTTGGGCACTCGAGGTGAAAACAAGCACACCGCTTGAAGCGCGGGAAAACGCGAATGAGGGAGTCGCTCTTGTTGTTAGTGTAATTATCAGCAAGGGCGGATCCAGGATTTTTTTGAGGAGCGGTGCACCACTTAAAAATGGCGTAACTGACTGGTGACCGGACGTAAACAAATTGTAATAGCAGAGTACCACTTGTATTAGAAAGCCGCAGGTAATCTCACAGGGGGAGGGGGGTACGCACCCCCTGCACCCTCCCCCTAGATCCGCCCCTGATCAGTAAGAGAGACTTTCTGATAACCACTTGGAAAGTGTTTCCAAAAGCGAATCAGCTTGCCTTCTCGTGTGGGCTCAGTTTGATTTTTTTTTTTTTAGCACCCTGAAGGTATTTGGTCAGATCCCACGCAGGACTCAGAGGTTCTGTACTCTTTGGTGGGTCCCAAGGTAGGAATCAGTCTTCATGCAAAAAGACATTATAAGAGATCTACTAGTCTACTTATTCTTCTGGAAAATCCAAGGCGAGCTCTCTGCTTGCTGGCCTCTTAAGTACATGATGCTGTATTGAAAGCAAAGAACATTGCTCTCAAAACATAGCGTATTATTTACACCAAACGCACAGACTAATAACAACAAAATACAAAACAAGCCCAAATAAATTCGAGAGGAAATAAAAGCAGATAAACGACACCATTTTCTTAAAACCACATACTTCGCTCTGCAAGGGGATTGTTGATAAAGAGAAGCAACTAACCTAAACGGCGAGAACAATAAATGACGTTTCGGACGGAGGTTTTGTTTGAGAATGGTAGAGGGTTCTAAAATGACGCAAGTCTTTCCTCTTGTTTCTGCCAGCACCAAATGTTCTTTCTAATTTTTTATGCAACTTGAACAGGGTTCGCAGGAAGATGACTTGCCTTTATTTCTTGGAAGACAGGTTTGTTACTTAACCAACTAATTGGTTAAATCAACTGAGTTGACAATGTGTGACAATTGGCCACCGCGCAAAGTTTCTAATGTTTCTAGCCAAAGACAAAGGGCTGACGCTCGAAACGTTAGCTTTAGAAACTCTTAAGGATGGCCAATTTACATTGTCACCTCAGTTGATGAAACTAAATTATCTTGTTATACATCCTACCGACGCAGCACCACAGTTTGTTTAAAAACTTACCCCCTTTATTCATTTTTTACTTAACCATTTGATTTCTTTATCGTATGCTGTTCTCCCTTTGTCAAATAACCTGTTTGAAGGGAGTTTTTGTCATTGATATTTATCAATTTCTGTCAACAGTCAGTACATCTTGGACGGCCAGGCTCTACCAAGCATATTGTGGAAGAGCTCAGGTATCGGCGAACGTCCTTGAGACGTCCAGCGGATAAAGGCCCAAAGACATGAACCATAGGATCCATTAACTTTTTTTGTGTGTGAAGCTTAGAAAAAGAAATCGCAGAATCTTTAAGTCATTAGAAATTAGAAATTGTGTTTGAACATAGGAAAATAGAGAGCGAAAAAATGGCCACTAGATTTAAGCTCGGTTAGTTAACAATAATAATTAAATGCGACCAGAATTTGAAAATAATTGAAAGTAAATTTCAAAGTATATTACAAATAGGTTCTACTTGTTCTACTTGTTTCTAGAGAAAACTAGGATGCTTCAGAGAAGAGAGTTTAATAAACTCGTGAGAGGACATCCGACTTAAAATTTAGTACGCGTTGCATGCCTCGATTGTTTCGTAGGAAATTGAGGAACAAGCAATATGTTTGTCACGCGCAAGCGTGAAACTCAAGGAGAGCGCGGAATGGAGCTTTTATCACGCGCAATCCAAGCAAACCCATTTAAACACGAAGGCGCGCTATGAAAGGAGCCTTAGGTCCCACTGGACCATTTGTCAATCAACCGTCGTGTGATGTAGAACTCTTAGAGTCAAGTCAGCTTGAGCTACAGCTACTCCAAGGCAGTGAACAGCGGGCGCATTCCTCAAAATTGTTTTATGTCTTCGTCACAATACAAGAATTTTTGAGATTTGTATTTCTTTTCTCCAATGGAAACTGTTTTTATTTGTGGCGGTAAATTTGAGATCGAAGTTGGTGGTTCGCACGTTACCTCATGCCACCATGCTGGTGGAAGTAAACAATAGATATCTCATTAGCTCCTTTTGTTCGTCTACCAGCATTTAAATTTGACCCGCACACGTCAACGGTGAGTGACAAATGAGCCCAGGTCTTCTCAGGGAAGACTGCCTTATATAGCGCGCCTTCGTGTTTAAGTTGGGTAAGACCCACGATGGTCTCGCGCAGTCACGTGCAATACTCTTAATTCTTGTAAGTCGCGTCAGACAAGCGCGTTCCACGCAGTCCTTGACTTTTTGTGCTTGTATTTGATTTCTTATTTTGTTTTTTCATTCATTTTTGGCACGTAAACGTAGTAACTCGGGTAAGTTTGAAAACTTTTGAAACTTTCTTTCGTAAGTAGACCGACTTTCTTAGCGCGTTTTTTGTAACAAAAAATTTCACTCGTGCTGGACATCATTCAAAACTTAGTCCTTTTTATCCTGTTAGCAGACTAGTCAAATGTAACGGAAGTAGAACTTATAGTCACTAATATCATGAGAGCAGGGTTCGCTGTTAAGACTTATGTAGTCATGTCACCATTTTATACGTACTTAAGTTTTGTAAGGCGCGTCAGACAAGCGCGTTCCACGCAGGCCTTGACTTTTTGTGCTTGTAGCTGATTTCTTATTTTGTTTTTTCATTCATTTTTTCCACGTAAAATTAGTAACTCGGGCAAGTTTGAAAACTTTTGAAACTTTCTTTCGTAAGTAGACTGACTTTCTTAGCTCGTTTTTTGTAACAAAAAATTTCACTCGTGCTGAACATCACTCAAAACTTCGTACTTTTTATCCTGTTAGCAGACTAGTCAAATGTAACAGAATTAGAACTTCTAGTCTTTAATATAATGAGAGCAGGGTTTGCTGTTAAGACTTATGTAGTCATGTCACCATTTTATGTAGTTTTTTGACAAGAAAATATATTTTTGCATCCTTTTGAAAATTTTGCAAGTACGACTCAATTACCATTATTGTTTCTCTCAGTGGCCAACACTAGTCATGTTGGTATGCAGATCATTTGGAGTTAATCATGTGTATTTTTTTTTTAAGACAGAAATAGAGATGTTGACCATTATCATTTTTGGTTATTTTTGTACAAAAAAACTGTAACCATTTTTATCTTTGGCATAACTCAGCTTTAGTGTCTATCTACTGAACCTCAATAAAATGATATTCAAGATCGTCTTAACTGTTGTCTTGTCTAATATCATGTAGTGCACAATTTCAAACTGACAACTACTGACTTGTAAACAGGCCATTTTACAGTTGTGTACTTAGTTGCCAAGCGTTTGATTCAGAGTGAGGCTAAAGATGACCTTGTTGTGATAGAGACCTGTATCTAGTTAGCATGATAACAAAGTGATTTACATTTGAAAGGCAGCAAGGTTTGTATCATAACAAGGTCATCCCTAGCCTCGCTCCCATTCAAAGGCTTGGCAACCAAGCACACAACTGTAAAATGGACTATTGACAAGAGGAATGCTTGTCCACACACTAACAATAAGTAAAGTTAAAACTCTTTAACATAGCAAGGTTTATTTATTTACAACATAACACTCCTAATATCTACATAAAAATTTGCCTTGAAACAATGCGGTTTAGATATTTTAATGCGGAGGGACATCATTGAAATTAAAAAAAAAAAAAAAAAAAAAATGCAACTCCTAATCTTTAACTGATGTCCTCTTGAACATATCAAGTATTGGAACACATTAATTTTGATTGAAAGGTAAATCAGGTATGAAAATATATTTAGCATTGCTGGAGTTCTCAAAGGATTTTATCTGTGACAACAAGAACAGAATTCTTCCTCATTTCAGTATTGTTACACTGTCAAGGAGGAAGGTGGCAACAAGAAAGGGAAGTATTTCACTAGTGCTTCACAATCCTCAGCTGAATTATTATGAAATCTTTGATGGAGAAAGTAGAAAATTGAGATTTGGATCTTGAAAGCGAAAGCATGGAAGTCTTAAAAAAAAAACAAGTTACAACTACTTTTCACACACGTACTACTAATAATTGAGTGTTGATAGTTAATGATGAACTGTCATGTCAAGGAATACTTATTGGGATTTCTGACTAAAATGTAATAACTATCTTAAATGGTATTTGGTTTCACAATTGCCATCCTCAGTGCACCATTGAGTACATTCCAGTAGTTTGTATTGGAGGAAGGAATCCTTCACCTGTATCTGTCACTTGCTTTACTTGTATTTCTGTGTATTTTGCTGGTTGATTTCCTTCGGGATTGTCCTCTGAAAGGGAAATGACCACAGGATTTTGTGTGAATTAAACACTTTTGTGTTAAAACTATTGCACAAAACAAAATATGAACTTCTTGATCACTGACTGGATGGTTAAAAACTCTAGCATAGCACATTTTTCAGTGATTGGCAGTGGTGTTACTGTGTTGGTTTCTTTGGAAGAGACTTGTAGATCCAAAACTTCACAGTGGTTGTACCAACATTGATGCCAACACTAAATCAAACCTGTATTCTGCAGTCATCCATGGGGAATGGTTGGATGATCACTTAAAATACTTTGACCCCTTGATGTAGGTTCAACAGAATAGGGGTGTTATAAAAAAAAATGATAAATGCCATTCTAAACCATGGTTGACCACTTGTTGTAAAAAACCCTTGCTCGAAATTGTACTAGCATTAATCATTGGGTGATAAGCATGAATAAAATTGTACCTGCAAGATTACTCTTAGTTTGTTTGTTTTTTTTGGGGGGTGTTTCTACTTTAAGCAACTGCACAATACAGGTAGAGGATAGTACAAACAGGCCATTGGGATATAGTAAAGGGGGACCACAACTGCTTAGCCTGTGAAGCAAGCATTGCGGGAAAGGAGGGGGGATTGGGGGAGCTTAGTAGTCAAGGGAAAAAAATTTGGGACTTTGAAATCTGACCACTTAAAACAGGTTGACTGCTTAAGACAGGTTCAACTATATTTACTTAGTCAGGTAAGAGTGATTTCAGATCACTCACAAACTGTGGGGTTGTCATTAGAGAACAGTTGTATGACCTGAACTGAATTAAATATGCACGTGTTGAAAGTATAGCATGTTGCAGAGCAACGTGCTCTCCTAGGGCTGTCCAGGGGCATTCTTCAGCAGAAAAATGTGAAATTGGAAACTGAGACATGATTTCCAGCACTCTGGGTCATAATTGGGTAACTTTTTTAGCCTGACACCAATATTAGAATTAGTTTAAAATACTTGTTTTCTGTCTTCAAGACCACAATTCACAGAGTGGCCGGTGCTAAATGGTCTGACTGGCTTCAAATTATCACAACCCTGAAACTGTAAGATCTATAGTATACTGATTCAACCAATAAGGATTGATCCTCTTCCCTACCAGTTTTGTGTCCTTTTGTATGCCTTTGAGGTCTTTGTAAGGATTCATTGTAGTTTGATGGGGGGACTTTTCTTGGACACAGCTGGCCAAGTGTTGGGCGAATACCAAAACGACCTGTAATCCAGACAACCAAGTAATTACTAAAAATAACTTGACATATAACTAAATTTGGTGGTTCAACTATTCTTCAAAAAATCATTTTATTGCAGCTCTGCTGGTTAGCACTGATATGTGTTGGAAGGCAATTTCATGAGATGGAGATTAGCATTTTTTACCAGTGTTAACATTTTTCATTGTTTTTATTCATCAAATTAAATTAGTTTAATTAATTTTTAAAGACACGCTTTCTAGAAAAATTCTTAAAATGATAAGTAGACCACAGAAAACATTTCTTTAAATGAAGGTTAGTGTGAACCACTTTTAGCTTACTTTTTATATCTAGTTATGGAATCAAGGCTAAAAGTGTGTCAATTCATTTAGCAGTATAAGGTTGTTGTATGCTTCAAAACCTGGATCTGTCGGTCGCGATAGCCAAACCAAACATACAGCTTTCAAAACACATCAATAAGTGTAACGAGATCATGATAACTATAATTTTCCCTGTCATTGATTTTTAGCCAAAGTTTCTTTCACATTTCATACTTACGTGGATCCTCAACTCTTTCCTGTCTTCTATGCTCCAAGTGGACATTAATTATAGCTTGGGCCTACAAAAAAATAAAACCATAAATAAATAAACAAATGAATAGTGCCCTCAATAACGCAACTGTGTATGATATCTTTTTACATCTAAACAGTTTTACTGCTAATAAAACAAATGAAAAAAATTACCCACTACTGATTGACTGAAAACAAGTGCAATTTTCATGTGCCACAAAAACAAAGTTGTAACACAAGTATAAAGTTGTAACATGAGTGTAAATGACAAATAGCAAGTGCATTGTCAAAATTTCATCTGTTTTGACTTTCTTTGATGCTTTTTCCAGGCATGAAAATTATGCAAATTTTTCTAAGACTACAACTTGCACTTGCCCTATGTGCTTGTGCAATTTTGTTGTCTTTGAAAAATTTAATCTTGCTTCAGTTATTAACATCAAATTGCACTCAAAATAATGTTATTACCTATAACAAAATCATGTTATATCTTTCTTCAAAATAACCCCACAAACATATTAAGTAAAATCTAAAAGGTCACTAAGTGATAACTGGAATATGCACTGGCTGAAAATCTCACGTCATATCTTTCTGTAATTATCCAACACAAGAAAACCATAAAACTGAGGAAGTTAACTTTTTGCATGTCTATATAGCCTTAAATTTAAACTAAAGGGTAGTGGGAGAATTTGGGACAGTTCTGCCAACCTAAGATGCAATAACCACCTTGCATGATTCTTGACCCACACGCATGAGATGATGTTATGTAAAGACAAAAAAAGTTTTTGTTCTCATCTAGACGTAACAGCCTGTGGACCAACAAGAGTGTATGTGGTACAAATATCCTGACGATGTGTTTCATTCAGTAGTGTCTGGGTTTTGCTAAAAGCAGGCCCACGGCCCAGTGGCCTGGCAGCCCGAAGGCCCAGCGGCACACAACGGCCTGCAACCTGGAGGCCCGGAGGCCCAGTCCTGATTTCCACAGTTTTTTTGTCCAGTAGTAAATCCATGCACAGATCAACGGTGAGTGTTTGTTGCATGTTTTTCATATAAAAATGTTTTGATTCGCTGTTCATAATAGTCTATTTACAGAAACCGATAGCACTATAAAGGACTTTCATTATCAAACAATGAAAGTTATTTTCAAACCATACTTTGAAAGTGAAAATATCATAAGTATAAATGTGATAAGTGAACTGCGAATCTTTTCTATACAGAGACATGTCGATCTATTTACAGGACCTCCATCCCAAAAGGAAAAGCGTGTTCTCAAACATTGCTTTCCGGCCATGTAAGTACTGTATTTATTTGAATACGGTAAGCGCCCTGGGTGCTAATTAAATTTTTGGTCCTCAAGGGCGGCAGGCCCTTATTTGAGGCTGGGCACTTCTTAAATTTGCACCACTTTTAGCAAGTAGCACAATTTTAACTGTTCATTGAATGTTTTTGTAAATTACTGAGGAAACTCTGTGTTCAGGTAAGTCTCCTAGTGATACTTACGTACTCAATTTCACTAAGGTCAACAAATGAACTCTGCTTCTCAGTCAGGCGACTGATTGATTCGCTGATGTTACGCTGTCGGACATCGAGGAGGCAGCTCCTTATTCAAGGTTGGGCGAAGAAATATGGTACATTAAAAGGAGTACTTTTCGATCATGGTGAAAAGTGAAAAAATCAAACCCCGCCATCAAGAAATTCAAATTTGTTGTTTGTGTTGTGCTTCAATTTTACCCTTGGTTCATATTTTCTTTTCCTTTGTTGTTATGATATTTTCACTTTCAAAGTATGGTTTAAAAATAACTTACATCATTCGATAATGAAAGTCCTCTACTCTGCTATCAGTTTCTGTAAAGAGACTAATGAACAGAGACCCAAAACGTTTTTTTATGAATGACATACAACAAACAGAAACAAGGATTCAAATGATTAAATGGTAAACGAATTCAAGCTCACTGTCATCCATTTTGCACAGTTGTGACTAAAATGGATACTCCAAAATCAGGTTTCGGAGTAAGGACTGGAACCTATTATTATTTCTATTTTATTATTTTATTTTTATTTTTATTCTAATTTCATTTTTATTATTTTATTTTTATTTTATTTTTATTTTATCATTTCATTTTATCATTTTATTATTTTTATTTTTCATTGACTTATTTTCCGAAAAATAGTAATAATAATCACAACCCACTTTGCACGCCCAAACCAGATGTAGATCTGTGCATGCGTGTGGATTTACTGCTGGACAAAAAACTGTGGAAAATCAGGACTGGGCCATCGTACCTCCAGGTCGCAGGCTGTTTTAGGCTGCTGCATGCTGGGTCTTTGGGCTGCCAGGCCGCTGGGCTGTCACGGGCCATGGGCCGCAGGCCGCTGGGCTGCGGGCCTGCTTTTAGCAAAACCCGTAGTGTCTTAGGCAAAAATAACATTCTTACCTTTTGTTGACAGAGGATGCGGTCTGGATCAGTTGAGAACTCTGTGTTTGCAATATTATTTTTTATGGCCTATGAACAAAATATCACAAATTACAATATATCTATGATACATCTGCTTCAACTAAACTTTAAAATCATATTCTGTTAAAATTCGAAATATATTATTGGACAAGGTTGAGCATGATATCATGAATTATCAACACTGAAGTCTGACTTATCTGTAGAAGCCAAAGTTGGATAATTAATGATATTAACCAAAAACCAAATTCAATATTTTTTTTTTATTACACATTTTTTAAACAGTCTGAAAAAGAAAACACCCCTCTCTTAGTTAGCAAAAGTTTGAGAACACCCCACAGATAAAGAGCTTGGAAACTAAGTAGACTTTGATAAATGTAATATCTGCCACAGATGTTGCATAAATTATCATGTCAACTTTACAACACACTATTGTGTTTTGATTAAACGCTCTTGACCAATCAGATTTTTCATAGTAACTCTAGTGTATAATAATATCAAACATTTTGACCCACAATGATAGTAGAGTGCTGTTATTTACCATTGAAGCTGTAGATCTTGCATGAGCTGGAAGCTGCTCTTGGTAGTTGCTATCAGTAAAATTATATTCATCCCCTACCCATGCAATCTTGATTCTTAATCAGAAAAATTAAAAAAAGATTTTGCATTAGCATGTGAGTTTAATTACTAATTTTTAAATGGGCCATCATTTTTACTTAAATTTGACACCTCATCCTTGATCACACTGCATTTACAGGCTGCATTAAAGTTTAGTATAATTTCAGAGCTGAGCAAAGAGTTTCCAGCAATCTGATTGGTTGGGTGGTTCCTTATATGATGCTATATAAACCGCTCCACGCAGTTTATATAAAATGTTAAAAGAAAATGTTAATAAATGTTACTAAAATATTATGATTTTAGAAATTTCTCTGTTGTTCAGCTTTGAAATTATACTAAAACAATTATTCGCCTCAGGTTTGGTGAATATTGTTGAATAATCCCCTTGACTTCGTCTTGGGGATTATTCGACGATATTCACCTTGCCTTCGGCAAATAATTGTTAAATATTAATATACTGCTGTACTGTATCGCCAATAAATGTAGAATGAGAGATTTTGTAATTACATGCAATTTCACTGTGATTTTAAACCTACTTGTCTTGACAAAAAAAATTTTAGGAAAATTCAAAGATGTAAAAAAATTTTGGTGAAAAGACAAAAAAGAGGAACCTGACTTACTTTCTGTTTGTCAACAGGAAGTAGACCTTCTCCATTAACAAAGCTGCTGCAGTAGGCTTGCAATGGATTGTGCCCTCTATAACCTCTTTAGGAATGTCAAATTTATGACGTTGAAAAAACTAAAAAAGAGAAGAAAACAAGGCAATCAAAATCAATTAATTGTCTCATAATATTCAGAGAGTTCATTAGCCAATGAAGGTAAGAGAATTCTTCTCTGGCTAAATTTAATTAATTTAACTTAATTTAATTTATCAAATTTATTCAGATGCAGAGAGTGTACAATCTCAGCCAATTGGGATGGTGGAATAATGATATACCTGATTTTTTCCCATCAATTACCAATATACCTTAAAATTGCAAAAACTTATAAAATTGAAGAACCATTAATGCCTATAATTCTTAACTCATGCCTTTGTCAAATACCACAAATTCATGAAAAAAAAACCAAAATTGACCCCTTTTGTTACTTGACAAAAAAATACATATGCGAGAGGCTCCTGATAGGCATGGCATTTTAGCTTATAATATATTATAAAATTACTTTGTTTTCTAAGGAAAGTCATGGCAGCTTGACAGTTGGGGGTTTATATAAAGGTTATATGTACAAAATTGTATTTGGGAAATTACACATTTATAAGGCGGGAATACTTCACATTAAAAATAAGCAAAACATCATGTTTTGCTAAACAACTTTTGCTGTCGCTTATCTTTAATTACCCTCTGTAGTTGAGACCAGTTCCCATGTTTACAAGGCAGGGATGTACCATTGTCGTATGAGTGCATTTCAATCTCTTGTGGATAATACCAAGAGAAAATCTCGGCCACCAGATATCCATTTGAGAAATCTCTGATAATTTAAAAAAAGATCAATGATATGATGTTAGAACTAATCAAATGGACAATATGAGATATAATAATCAATTTGAAGATCGCTTTAATAAAACTCGATTTTGCGAAAAAAAGAAGCCTCAATTTTACCTTCTAGTATTTCGTACGGGGTGTGAAAGGTCCAAACTTTGTATCCATTTCAATATTTCACGGGGTAAACCACTCATAATTTCGTAATATCTCCTAATCTCGCATATATTCTTCAATCTTTGCTCGGGCTGAAGCCAAGGTTTACGTTTCCAAGGGAATGAAATTACCCATGATTCTTGACGATCTCACGTGTGAACTAGCAATATCGCGGGCGCATTATATAGTAGTGCTCGCTCTGATTGGCTTATATTGGAAGCAATGAATCGCATTGGAAGCAATGAATCGCAAGCAATGAATCACCAAAAAAAAAAAAAAATGCATGGTTCCGAAATATGGTTCAGGCTGACGTCATTGTCAGTGAAAAGTTCCTGTCGAGTTTAGCCGCAAGATTTCGAACTTTCAAGAATGTTTCTCGGTTTGATTCCGGTTGAGAGAGACCTATTGGAACTCAAAATGAAAAGAAAATATGCTAAATTCTCGTTTCCAAAAACAATGAGCATGTAGCTCTTTAAAGCGACGATATTAGTTTTGGAGTTAACGATATTTCATTCCCATTAACACAACACAGCTTTCAAGAAGCTACAGTTGCTCTTGGCTGCACCTCAAGCAACTCTTACGCTTCTCTTGTGGCAAACTTCCCAAATGCATCCATAACTCGATATACGTACAGCTAAAGCATGGACCAATTCTTTTGATAGATGGAAAGCTCTAGAGGGCAATAAGGCTTTTGTGTTGAAAAGAAATAGTGGTTTGGGAAGCTTTCCCGAAAAAGGGCACCTGATCACAACCGACCGGATCGCGATTCTCTGGGGTCCCTTTTGCGACCACTTTTGAAAAATCGAAATGAGATAACAACCTGTGATGCAATCCATTGTTTATTTCTGTTAAAGGATACGGATATCGTGAAATAAAGAGGCTGTTAAAGGAGAAGAAACGATTTATATCAATCGGCAGCCGTATGTACCGGCTACCGATTGACTCGCTCAATAATTTGGTAAAAGTTTCGATGTTAATGTCAACCGAGGATCATTAATTTGAAAATCGTCGAAAATACCTTTCAGGTAAAAATTATCGCGGGTCAAAGACGAATAAATTGGAAAATGATTTTAAGGACACGTGCTTTCATCTTTAAAAGATAAAAACGTCAGAAGAATAAAAACAAAATTGAGAGCCACCGGCAAAATACCTGTCCCCTGAGCTCTGTTATGATTTTAAAATCAGCTACCATGACATTTCCATTCTTTGAAGCCGGCTATCAGCTGGAAGCAATGAATCGCAACGGACAACTTGAAATCCTGTCGTTCGGCCACGTGAGGCATTGAGACAATTTAATTTTTCGCGAGAGTATTGCTTCTTTTAGTAACCTTAGAACCCCGTCGAGAGAGCTTTTTTTTCAGCCTTTTAGCTTCTTTTATTCAACGCAGTACCGGTTAAATTCAAAGACAAAAGATTTAAATGTCTTAGATTATGAATAATTGCGAGATAAAAAACACGTGGTCTGCTTAGACTCACACATGTTTTCTCAGTTTTGTTTATTGTTCAGGGCATTGTTTCGCCGTTGCTCAGTTGTTAGCTGTTTAATTAAGCGAAAATACACGAAAAGGCGCTGCAAAGCAACTTTTAACGGAAATAAAAGGTTTCTAAAAGACAAGTCGCATAGAAACTCAATCAAAAAGTGAAAAAAGGAAACTATCTTTACACGGGATTACAAAAGCGGGCTTTTATAGAGCTAACAATGTCAAATCTAGGTTTCAAAACAAGACCTAAATTGAATTATTCGTAGTCCCACAGCAACGGATATACGCTGTTTTCCCGCGAAACATTAAATCCCCTGTATTTCTGGCCAATCACAACTAGGAAAAGAAAGTGAACCACCTGCCAGCCAATAAGAAGGCAGCTTTCGTTTCACCTAAACAGGTGGACTACAGAGAAAATATGTTCATAAATTTAACATTACTTCTTGCTCAGAAACAGGTCCCTCAGTGATAAAAAAGTCTTTTGTAATCTTTCTGTCGAAAAGGCTCTTTGTTGGGAGCAAAATTAATGCAAAATAGTTATTTTTTGTCCTTTAGTTAAGCCATTTGTACGGAACCGAAGTGGATCTCGTCTTCGAAAGAAGATTTCCAGCGAGGCACCAATTTTCCAACCTGTGGCTTTTCCTGGATAATTTGAAAAGACTTTAACATTGTTTACACCGAGACAGCAGCCACTAAATTGACGGAGAGTAGGCAACACTACGGCAGTGAACTGACCACAATTGTTCCGTAGCTCGCTGGAAAGAAATTATTTCGACACTTTAAACCCGGAAAGGTTTACCGAACAGATCCTCTCATAAGAAAATGGCCCATGGTGATGAAATTGGATTTAGTATGGAAATTACTTTATATTCTCCCGTCGCGTCCGTGATTGCTCTTTACTGCCTTATGACCATTGGAATAAATATTTTCGTCTGCTACTACATCTACCGCAAGAGGAGCCTTCGCGCATCGTGTACAGCACTGATCGTAGCGAATCTGGCTGCGGTAGACGTTTTGGTTTCGATCAAAGATTTGCCTCTCTTGATCTCCGTGAGCACGACCGGAAGGTGGTATTTCGAGGAACACTGGTGCCGAAGTTACGGTCTCACCAATGTGATCTACATTATCGTGTCGATTTCGACGCTGGTTACCATCACGACTGAACAATATTTCCGAATGAATGAGTCACAGAAGTCCCAGGGAAATTCCTCTCGCTCCCTTCCACTCGGCTACATCATCGCACACACTACACTTTCATACTCACTGTCCTTGTTGTGGAGCAAGTATGTTTTCATCAGCAGAAAGGCCTTTTGCGAGGTCGATTGGCCACCTTCCGGGTTGAGCTTCACTCTCATCACATCTTGTATCTTCCTCATCCCAGTCTCTCTCCTGATCTACAACTTCTTCGGAAATGATTCCCAAGGCGAAAAGAACTCGAGCGAAAAGGCGAAGCTTGTCAAGCTGGAGAGTGGAGAAAACGAGGAAAGCGACGACGATAAGGCTCACTGTCGCCTGCAACTCGCTATTAGCACTTTCCTGGTCACGTGGTCTCCGTACGTGATCGAGAGTTTCGTCACGTACTCGTCTGTGGTCCCGAACATTGTTGGAGTCGTCTGCGCCTTTATTCCGATTGTAACCACGACTCTGATCCCTCTGTGGTACGTTAAATGGAGACGAGAGACTGAAAGGATACATTTATTTACCTCGTCCCATGTCCAGACTTGTTAGATCCTGCATAGACACTTGAGGATGAACACGCAAAGTTTTTCTGATTCCCTCTAGCGCTATGATTGTTCCCTGATCACTATCGTAATTTGAAATTTGACGGAACAAATATTGTCGGGAGTTTGTAAGGCCATCGTCACACGTGTATTCTATTTACCCAAATGTTTGTTAAAGGAGTTTTTTTATTAATGAAATTCCGTGAATATCAGCTCCGGACACCATTTCGCACAGATTCCGTTACAACGATAAAACAGATGATCAAGTGTGGTCGTAAATTAGACTCACAGGCCATCGCGAGACAAGATTTTCGAATAGTTAAGCCGTGAGTGGCTGAGAATTGAATTAATTTTGAGATTTTACTTCAAAATAGTTAATTTTATTAATGTATTATTCTTGAAGATAATTGATTGATAATAATAATAATGGAAGCCGTGATGTGAATAGTTGGTTTCGAATTTATTTTACCTTGTAAATAACTGAATGCTGAAGTTCATTACCTACCTAAACAAATATGATTATTTTATTTCGGATTTACCAAATATATTTTTGGCTAGAAATTTGTCAAATTCCTTATATTTTTTCAGATAACAGAAATTATGGCGACATCTCTGCTAATTTCTATTGAATCTTGCAGTTACTTTACTTCTTATTATTGCTTGTAAAAACTTCCGTCAAGATAATTACAATGGAACGAAGAGAAAATAATTCATCATTTTCTCCTGAGCAGAACATAGCTTTTCTTTCAACTTACAAAGGTCAGACAAGCGTCACCATAAAATATAGTGTCACGTTGATAAAGAAGTGTTTTAAGTCTGTAAAAGAAAATACATTAAAATACAATTAATTATTTGTTGAGCTGGTTGTAAGATTTTATTCTTAATGGAAGGTGTAGAGCCGCCCCACACCTATGGGCTAGCTAAAGATCGCTGTCAGTTAAAGGAGTTCTAATCGATCCTCAGTCTGGAGTTAGGCAGGTATGCCGTGAATTGAAACTGCCCCTTAAATGAAGGTAACATATCATTTTTTTAGTAGGTTTTGGCCCCACGAGTGGATGAAATTATCGCCGGAATAGAACTGTCCTAGAAGAGGGGTTCTGATTATACTTTGAACATCTCTATCCACGAATGTTCAGTCAGTCGCCGCCAAAACACCATTTTTTCCCTCAGTATAAGGACGACCCGTTTGACTCTGCCACAGCCACGCGAGCAAGTCAATGGTTTTGAATGAAAAACAAAAAAACAAAAAAAAAACAAAAACGTTTTATTCGTTGCATCGGGTCAAAAGCGGCTTAGAAAAGTCTATTAGCGTCACCATAAGCAGTGATAGCGGAGAACACTAAATTTTTTTTTGCAGTTTTTGCTGTGCGTGATAATCTCGGTTTTTACCCAATACCTTTTTTAGAAAGCCAGAAAAATAAGCAAACAACAGGAAAGCGTCGTTGAAGGAAAACTATTTGTTAAATAAAGATGATTCCCGTTCACTTGAGCCTGAAGGGACATTGAAAAAGGTGACTTAATTACCAGAATTAATGGTATAAAGGCAAATGAGAAATAAAAAAACAAACAGAATCAAAAAGAAGAAAAAAATTCAAGATTGTAGAACGGCAGAGATCTTAACTTTTATAGTTCTGCGAGATTTCGCGGACCTCAAACTGTTCCCAGCTTACTTCGTCTTTCAATCCCAGCTCGCTTTGCGGGCTGTAGTAAATATCTCTTCACTTCCGATTTTCCATCTTGAAACGGTGGCTTTCTTTCGTGGAAAAACATTGCAGTGAATGGCGAACTTTGACGCTATTTTTGACGAAAATCTTCGAGAGGATGAACAAAGTTCGCGTGTTTCAGACGAAAATGTCCAGGTGACACCAGAGCCGGTTGTTATTCGCGGAGTAGGACACATGACAGTGTAAGCTTCGTTTACGTCGGTTAATTTTTACCTGCCGTCCAGAGTTCGAAGTTCTGCCATCGAGAAGACGCCCGGCTGTTCCCTGAGAAACTAGTAACACTTATTATACAAGAAACTCACTGCCTTTTCCTCCTGTTCCTTCAGGTTCGGGCTCAATAGCAAGTTTGATGCGGAATTTCAACAACCCCTCAGTGCCAAGGTAAGATGGTTGTTTCGGTCGAGGGCTGAGTTGAATCACGCTTACTCAGTCGTTTTATAGGGGTCTATAATAATAACATTAATATCCTTTCCGGTCACTATTTCTTTTAGTTATATTTTTTTCTACCTCTTCTGGCTACATTACGTACTGATATACTGTGTTTAAGAATAAATCTTAAAAAGCATTGTAATTAATTCCAACAATTGTACGTGTACTTCCATTATTGCGTGTGTGTTTCACTTTATCGCTGTACACTGTTTGTTTGTCTGTGTAATTGTGGCGACTGGAGTCGTGATCTTTTGTCGTTTGAAGCAGAAACAAAGAGAGCCGTTTCTTCTACCATTCTCGGGCTCGATCATTGTTTTAAATGAACGCCATCACTTGTGGGAATAACGTGCTACAAGAGTAGATCTTTCGTTTTGCTCTACATTGAATTTTCTCTCATTATCTGGTCATTTTCAGCGCGAACATCAATGAACAGCACTCGCGGGAATTTATCTCCCTTATTCGGCTCTTTTAGTTTAAACCTTGGATATAATCCCCTTGTCTGTTTATGAGTAAAGCGAGGATGTAAAATCCATTTCTCTCATATTTCCTTTCAAGTGCGCATGTAATTAAATAAAAATTAAGGAACATTGATGTTTGTTATGAAAGTGTTTACTAAATTTTGTGGCGATCAGTAGTGATGTTAACTCTTAAGGATAAAATACTTTACCCCAAAGTAGTACTACATTTATATATTTTTGAAAACAACTGTTTTACCTTGTTGGAAGTGGATCAGTGCTTTATTTCAACTATTTATGATAAATTTTTCTATGTTAGCATACTTAATGCAGCTTAAAGGTTTCCAAGAAACTTGTGAACTCAAACATTCTCAAACATGAAAATATACATGACATGTATATATCAAATGTCTATTACTTATTATTATTATACATTCACTTATGTCATACCAACAGACAATAGATTTTATATATGTAACATCATGCCTACGATAATTGTAGACAATAGCTTTATGCACTCTTGTCTTTATGAGTGCAGCTCAGGAATATGCAAATAAAACAATTATTTGATTTGGTTTTCACATGGTAGCGATAATTATCCAGGCCTCAGTTTGTGTTATTCACCTCAGCCTTCGACTTCAACAGATAACACAAACTTTGGCCTGATAATTATCGATATCATACTCAAACTTATCCAGTAATTGTTAAATACAAGTATATAGTTTTGTGAAGGTGCTAAATAATTGTCTACATTCAGAGTGTGAACACTTTTTTTATTCTGATGAAATTAATTTGTATGATTCCTGAGCAGGAAAACAAAATTTATTTACCAAGTAGATTCCATGTTGCCATGTGTCTGTTCAGAAATAGATCAAAGATGGCACCAAAATGAGATAAAAACCTAAAAAGTGGCACACCAGATGCAGCTGAGTGTGTGAGTGATGTTCTTATGAAATTTTGTTGTCTCCTGTAATCTATTACTGTACAGACCAGTAGCCCCTTCAACAACCAGGAATCTATTTGTTTTGTAGAATGAGGAAGTATTAAGTTGTTACTAGCATTGCCACCTGTGAATTTGTCCTCTAGTAGATCATAAATGAGAACCAATCAAGATCAGGGCTCAATGCTAACTTTTCAACTTACTAGCCAAATGGCTGGTGACAACTTAGATGTTACAACAATTTCAGTTTGTTTACTAGCCAAATTGGCCAATGGAAGTAAAAAACCACTGGTCAAAACTGAATTTCTACCAGTCCAGTTGGCTACTGTTAGTGTGGAGCCCTAAATATGTGTGTATAATTCAGCTAGTTACTGGTATATAAGAAAAAAACAAAGGGTGGGAGACCGAGAAGATTGAACTTCTTTCCCTGGAAGTGACTGGTCACAGCAGTAGGGGTACCTGAAGAAAGAAAAAAAAAAAAAAACCCTCAGGCTTCACCATTATAATCCAATGTTTATCTTGCATGCAGGTTGCCCCAGAAGAGTACAAAGCAACAGTCACAAGAGTAAATAGAGTGCTTAGTAAGACAATGCCCGTCAATGTACGCTGGTTACTTTGTGGGTGCATATGCTGCTGCTGCACCCTGGGAATGTCCATGTGGCCTGTGGTTTGTCTAAATAAAAGAGTACGTGAACTTAAAAGAAATAAACATAAAAACATGTACATGGGTAGTTAGAGGTCCTCCCTAAAAGATAAGCATATTGCTTAATTATGAGATTGAGTATTGAGAATTTATTAGCAGCAACATGTTTTCAGTCAGGCAGGATTGGAATGAAAATGCTAATATCAGTGGGAAGAGGGATAAAAAAGTCTTTTTTTTTTACTGGCACCTTACAAATAACTCATTTCCAAGACTTAAACTCACAACAAGATTTACTGAATTTATCGCCTTATCACTGAGATGTGACCAATTTCCAGCAAGGACTGCTTTATGAGTCCCACTGTCAATGACACCATGGCAAAATCAACCAAACATTTTCTATAAACTTGACCCTTAATATAAAAATGATAGATATTGCCTCTCTGAACTCAGATGATGACCCTTATTCAGGCCATGAAAAGTCTTTTCCCTGACACCTTCAGTAGCAACAATCCTCTCCAGGATTACCAGCACTTGGAAAATCAAATTAATACATAATTGACTGATATTCTGTTATCAAGCTAAATACATATTTTTTTTACTACAAGCAATTCCAGTGATATCAATTAAGACTTCTGCTCTTATTGCTAATTGGTAAATCTTTCCTTGTTGCAGACTAGACATTCAATAAATAAGGTGTTAGATGCTGAAAATAATCACCTGTATCATAAGGTAAGTATTTCAAGGAAGTTTTGAATTTTCTGCATTTTTAGATAAGGTTCAGTTGTACCACTCTCGTTATGTTTTGCAAAACTTTCCTAGACTGATAATTTTTTTATTTAGATGTCTCTTGAAAAGCAATCATTATGGTGGAATGAAAAAGAATTAGTTTAGGTGGTAAACTTGATAGTTCAAACAACAAACATATGAAATACATATATATGAACTGCGGTTATGAAACATATATGTGCACGATCCTTCGCAGTAAAGCACTATTTAAGCAATAGTGAAAATCAGACCTGAAAAAAATTCAGGCCTGTACGGGATTTGAACCACTGACCTCTGCGATACTAGTGCAGCGCTCTACCAATTGAGCTAACAAGCCAACTGGGAGCAGGCCATCAAATTAATTCGACATAAACCCGTAGATGATAAATCAAACAACAAACATATGAAATACATATATATGAACTGCGGTTATGAAACGTATATGTGCACGATCCTTCGCAGTAAAGCACTATTTAAGCAATAGTGAAAATCAGACCTGAAAAAAATTCAGGCCTGTACGGGATTCGAAATACATATATACTTCATATATATGTATTTCATATGTTTGTTGTTTGATTTATCATCTACGGGTTTATGTCGAATTAATTTGATGGCCTGCTCCCAGTTGGCTTGTTAGCTCAATTGGTAGAGCGCTGCACTAGTATCGCAGAGGTCAGTGGTTCGAATCCCGTACAGGCCTGAATTTTTTTCAGGTCTGATTTTCACTATTGCTTAAATAGTGCTTTACTGCAAAGGATCGTGCACATATACGAAACTTGATAGTGTTCACATGTATACCAAATATAGGAGATGTTTTCCTATTTTTGAGTGAAACTCTGAATTGGTTTCCTCCATTTCCTATTTTTGAGTGAGTAAGTCCCACTGAAACTCTGAATTGATTTCCTCCACAGCTTGGGCTTCATTGGCGATTAAATAAACAGAAATGCAATTCCAGTAATATGATGGAATATGTGAGTATTTATTTTGGGCAATTGTTTCTATTGCCTGCAGTGAAACATGATTTTAACTCTGACTAGCATTATCATTGCTATTGGGGTTATTTGGATGTTTATTTTTTGTTGTTGTTCTTAAAGTCTTGTATGAAGATTCTTCACCAAAAGCTGACCAACTTCTTTTTGTGTGTTGGTTCCTTGGGGTGCTTTATTTCTTTTTGTTTAGAAAAAGAACTTGACACTTTCCTATTTACACTCTAGGTACTGCTCGTCGAGTTCTTACCAAAGGAGCAAATTTTACGACCTGACTGATCACTCCAGAATGCTTCATTTTCCTGATGTAATTCTAGAATTGTATATTTTGTAAGATAATTTGTAACCTGTAATATACACTATTGTAAATTCCAAATTTATGATAAATTTATTAGTAATCATTAAAAGTTCTTAGTTTTCTGATGTATCACTGAGTTATCTCAGGATCCAAGTAATCATGTGGTTAACTTAGAAGTTTCATTTTTAATTCCTGGTTGATCATGCAATCTCAGTCTAAATGACTTTATTTTTATATGAAAGACAAATTTAAAAAATGCTTTAGTTATGTATTTACATTTATGTCCCTAAGTTATATTAAATTCCTATTTTTTAATCAATGATCATGAGTTTTTAAGAGAGAAGAAAGTTGTTGCAGGATCTCTTGTCTTGCCATGTGGCAATGGTCAACCAGGTTAGAAGAGAAGAGCTTTTAAATCTCCAGGTCACACAAAACAAAGGAGAGGTAGTTGACCATGCTTCTGCCACACAACAACAGAACAACTTGATCTTGTTGATTTACCAATTAAATTGTAATTGCCCAGAACATTTGGTTGGCACTGGTAAAATTCATCATTTGCCTTGTTTGGTGAGATTTTTATTAGCTATTCTATGTAAATATCTAGTTAATCATGGAAAACTTTCTTGACTGTGGCTTCCTGCATTTTCCAATTGAGAAGACAACATCACAGAGGTGGAAATGTTAGGTTTGTCGCTTGTATTAATATTAAAACAATTAATGATCCAGCCATAGCCTCTCAGGAATATCAATTAATTTTCACCCATTATTAAGAATTATATAGACATATTTTTAAATGATGTTGTTTAAGCTTTTAATTTTTTGTTAGTGTTAAGCTGTAAAGGCTCTGAAGAAGTAGTTTGTATAAAGTTAATGTTTTATTTTGAGGCCATTAGGTTAGAAAGTCTAACTCTTCATATGGACTGAGATTATCTTCTGTAGTTGATTTTTAGCACTTTCACCTTGGAGATCAGATTAATGTTAAGCTTAACAGGTTGGCTGAAGCTCAATGTCTTTATTTATTAATTTTTTTGTTTTGTGGCCTTCCTAGTTTGAGTTGATTCCCCCAGAGCAATTTTCACTTCACCTTGTTTTTTTTTTGTTTAAAAGGCATTTGCCTCCTTCTCCACCATTTGCCTTTTATCAACCTGTTTACTCATGGCTTGTTTTCTCTTTGTTTACTTTCTCATTGGCTCTTTGTAATGTCTACCTTTGTTCTGAGTAGCTGTTTAGGTCACTGGAGTGGAAGATATTTGGAATTCAACTGCTGTATGTTCAATTGTATGTTTTAGTTAAATTAAGTAAATCTCTTGTTCAATTGGTCATGGCTGCTCAAAAGATGGACAGTGTTTTGTAACTAATAATTCACAATCTGAAGTGAAGTACTTCCTACCTTTTGAACAACTCTGACTAGTGATCAGTTTTTTTTTTTCTCTTACATCCAAAGTTAGTTCATTTCAAGAAATTGTCTTAACAATTCTGACTTTGCTGTCTTTGTTCCACTTGATTTGCACATGCTGGCATGTGTATCTCTGGTGCTGGCACCACCAATTTTAAAGGAAGAGTAACCTTAATTTATTTTTTACTGGATTAAGTTTCTATACTGGTTTAGTTATAGGTGGTAAGTTTGTAAAGTGTGGGTTATACGTATATATAGTTTATTAGACAAAGGGTAACTAAGCTTTCTTGTTATATTAGTGTTAATAAAGTGGAGCAAAATGGATGTGTTTGTTGTTGTCACTTTTTTGGTTTTTTTTTTTTTTTTTTTTTCAATTTTTTCTTTATTGGACTGATCAAAAAAGTTATTTGTAAGCGAAGCTTATGTTTGTTACCCTGGTGAAGACTTAACAACTGTTTCATTCTTATAGGAAAGAAGAGCCCCAGTTCTTGAGGTTCTCCTTTCTTTGCTTGCTTTGTTTCCCTTAGGATTTAGTTCTTATTAACCGAGTGGGAGGTCTGCATGGGAGAATGTTGGCCGAGGTCGCCAGTACATACCAAATGCAGTGAGGTCTGTACCAGTGACCGAGGTCAAGATTTACCAGTAGTTCTTATTAACGGAGCAGGAGGTCTGTATGGGAGAATCTTGACCGAGGTTGCCAGTACAGACCTCACTGCGTTCGGTCTGTACCAGCGACCGAGGTCAAGATTCTCCCAGACAGACCGACCTAGCTCGGTTAATAAAGTGTTTATTATATGGCTGTGTTGCAGTAAATGGTTTGAACCCGGGGGTAACATGTGAAGGTGTAGTATGATCGTCTGGGTGAGTGTAGTCCTGAGAAGGACTGTTGTCGGTGGCAGTGACTGACGTTTTGACAACCTGTGCGGAAGTCATCATCAGAGTCAAGTGAATGATTGTTGTCAGTAGAATGTTCTTATTCCAGTTCGTGTGAAATGATCGGTTGGTTTTGCCGTGATGTTATTGGCTGTAAGACTCAAGTGACGTAAGTCGGTCGTGATTGGTCTGTTTCGGTCTGTCGGTAAAGCTAGGTTGTCCTTTTTCGGAACTGGAATAAGAACATTCTACTGACAACAATCATTCACTTGACTCTGATGATGACTTCCGCACAGGTTGTCGAAACGTCAGTCACTGCCACCGACAACAGTCCTTCTCAGGACTACACTCACCCGGACGATCATACTACACCTTCATATGGCTGTGTCTTATACGCCAATTTTTTATATTCTATGTACCTTTTTTCTCTAGACCGGTCTAGATGCCGGTCTAGATGGGAAAATCTAGACTGCTTTCAATATTGATTTCAGCCAATCAAATTCATGAATTTGGTAGTTCCCAGTCCTTGTGAGACACAGCCATATAATAAATCTGCATATTAACTCTTTAAGTTTGGAGGTTGGATAATGCTAACCACAAGATAAATCTCTATCTGATGGATAGTGCAGTACGCTTTGTTATCACTTACTGGTATGTGCCAGATGGTGATTTATGGTATTATCCGCCTTTTTCAACAAGGCCTTGATTGTTAATTCTTCCCTCTGGCTGCTACACATTTCCTTTTAAATTAGTTACGAGAATTTGGTGTTGGATCAAGTAAACAACTTCAACCAAATATTGAGTTACCTGGACTGGCGGACTGGGTAAACGGTAGGCTGCGAGTAAACACCCTGGGAACAAACATCTTAGCGCCAATTTCCCGCCAACTTGCTACTATGTTTCAACATGGCGGACGAAGTACGCTCACCGGCCAAAAAGCGAAGAAAAACCGGGAAGAGAGTATTAGATCGGGACAAGAAGGTCGAGGAACAAGAGCAGCATGTAAAAGAAATAGGTAAATTCGTTTATTTTTGCAATGCATAAGTCACTGGTTTCGAGATCAAGGAAAAAAAAAAAGCTCGAAATACAGAAGTGACGTTAAGCTTCAGTCGTTGCGCTGTTAATAGAATTTGAATTAAACTCTGATGTTTTTAACTTATCAAAACTTCCCACCATTTTTAGATTTATCTTTCAAATCTATACTCTTTGGAATTCTTCGAGAGAAAGAAATCTAATCGAAATAGATGTAATTGCAGCTGTATAGACGTCAACGATAAGTAGGAGACATTTAGTGAGCGGCCATCAAAGATAGACACCTTGGAAATTTTATTTCCACAATTTATTTAGGTGAGTGACCGCATCAAACCTATTCTTTGGTTTAGTTCTTAATTGACGGGACGAAGCTTGTTTTTTTTAGATAAAGAGAGAAGAAACATCACAGATGTCAAAAGCAAACTGAGAGAAGCATTCAAAGTTAACCTTCCTCAAGACTTCTTTGATTTTTGGGAGTTTTGCAAGACCATCAAAAGAGATAATCCTTGCGGTGCGTTTAAAATTTTACTTTTCCAAAGTCCTCTTCCTCGTGTATTCTTCTACGCTTAAGATTCAAGCGTACGTTTTCCTTACTTAGGCCCGTATGTTAGTTTGTAGAAATTGTTGCCAGACCTATTCAGTATCTTATAACGGATAATTTTCTTCATCCTCATCATCTCTAAACCAGAAGGCAGGTTAATTTTTAGGGAGAAACTATACTCTGATCACTTGTGTAAGTATGATCAACTGTTAAATAATTTCTTTCCTTTCTTCCCAACTTATCATTTTGTGTATAATGACAGAAAAACTTCATTTTGAGTGGATCAATTTGAAGAATCCAGTATCTTAATTTCACCAAATTGCCTCTGGACATTAATTGTAAACTCTTTTATTCCCTCTTTCTTCCAATCCTATTATATGGTCGGAAGTTTGGGGTATCAATGACAAAGAGGACCTCTCTGCCTGGGAAAAAGATGAAATTGAAAAAACTCACATTTAGTTTTGTAAGCAAACCTTAAGTGTAGACAAGCAATACCCAAATGTTGCTGCTAGAAACGAAATGGGTAGACTACCGCTGAAATTAACTATAGAGACATCAATTATAAAGTTCTGGATTCATCTAAGCAACTTAGCAGACACTGATATTGCAAAACAATGCTTATTCCTCTCTGAAGAATTGGCTGATAGAAACCTCTTAGGTTTGATGCTGAGAATTAACAACTTATTGAAAAGATGTGATCCAAGTTCTATAAACTTGAAAAATAACGATACAAATATGAGAACTACTCATTTAAAGTTAAAGAGGAAGATCTATGAGGACCACCAATTAATGCTAATTTACACAAACAGAAAAGTAGACTTTTACTCCTCATTCGAAAAAGACACTAAGAAAATAGAATTTTTAGATCTAATTAACAATCCACAACACAAAATTTCCATTGATAAATTCAATTTAGGCAATCATAAATTACACATTGAAATGGGAAGATACACGACTCCAAAGACCCCAGTCAATCAAAGAATCTGTTCTTTCTGCCATTCAAATGAAATTGAAGATGAAAAACATGTGCTTTTTTGTTGTCCTTTGTATGATAGTTTTCAATTAGAACTTGACAACAAAATTGCAAGAAAGTATCCTTGCTTTGAAAACTTTGATCATAACTCTAAAGTGTTATTCCTTTTTAATAACGCTGATGCGTCTATATGTAGACTCCTTTCTGCTTTTATATTCCAAATAATGAATATCAGACAAGAAGTTCTGCTAAAGACGAAATGATGTTAAATAATTATTGTTACTTACTCTTACTTAGTAATGCCATGTACTACTTACGGAAGTATCTAATAAAGTTGTTGTTGTTGTTGTTGTTGTTATTGTATCAGGACGCTTGATTTTAAATTTGTTCTTTTCATCTGTAGAGGCACTGTGTGATTCTCTTGGCTTAAAGCTGGTTGGTCCATATGATATATTATCTGGATCATTTGATGACATCAATGAGTCAGACATCACATCATATCACCTCCACTGGAGATATTACCATGATCCTCCTGAATTCTTAACTGTCATAAAAGGGAATGATAAAACAGGATATCACTTGGGTTATTTCAGGTAAGATCTGTGGACAAAAAATTTGTTAAGAAGTCCATTTAAATGAGTTATACAACAGAGTTTTATCTCTTTATTTCTAACCCAGGAAATAAACTTTGACAAGAAAGAAATGTTTAAATGTTGGTTTTGCGTGGTGAAGAACACAAGAGGAGTTGAAACTGAGTACAAAGAAACATGAATTATAAAGGATAGTTAGATTTAATAAAACATACCATGGACTTTTTAGCTAAAAGTTTCCACTGACTCTGGTGCAGTTCCCTTCATAGATGTAGTTCTTGTTCTGGACCGTGAGGGTACAACAGAATGGAAACAGAACAATAACTACTGATACCTACATTCCTAAAAGAATGGTCAGTCAAAGGGCCTACATTCTCTCAGAATACATACATACATATGTTAACTGACCACTCCCCATGGGGGCTTTTCAGGGTCAATTCCGACCCAGCAACCACCCCAGGGGAGGACATCCATCACACAGTTATCTCGTACGTGAGAAATTAACGTCTCCTACCCCGAACCCTGCAGGAGACGGGACCTCCCTTTATTCGTCCCTGAGAAGACTAGAGTATCTAACCATTTCTTGATATAGAAAGGTAGCATATTCTTCTCATTTGTTTTTAAGACCTTGAGTGTTGGTCCGGCCGGGGCCAGACAAATACAATAATAATAATAATACAATGCATGAAACCTAGTAGCTATGTGTCAGTGACTTTTGTTGTTTCTCAGGGATGACCCAAAGAGTCCTCCTGTATTTGTAGCCTCTAACCAGGCTGAGAAGACTTTTGAATTCACAGTGCTAGGGGAAAACCTTTTTGCTGCAGTCAGGTAAAGGAAATTAACTATTGGCTAAGGAGATCATGGCCTCCTCAACAGTTATTTTAAGTGAAATTGTTTCCTTCTGAATGACAGATACAGTCCAGTCCAGGTAATAGCACTCACTTATAGTATTAATTTTGGTACACTAGGATTTAATAAAATTAATTTCAATACTTTAATCATATTAATGGCTATCTGACACCAACTGTCTGTCTTTTCTCCTCTAACATTGCTTGTAGCAAGTTTCTTGATGATTTTATGAAGACGTCTAGTGCTAAATCCAAACAAAAGTCACTGAAAGCTCTTCAAGCTTCATTGACAGCACAAGCAAAAAAGTTGAAATACAGCATTGAAAAGATAACACCTGCCATCAAAGCCAGAAACAAGAGAGTTGTTAGCAAGACTTTTCACAAAGCTGGGATTGTTGTCCCTGTGGATGCAAATGATGTTGGATATCGCCCTCTTACTGTGACTGATGGTGAGTTTAGCCAACCAATGCTTTGGTGCATGTCAAGTTTGATCTAAGGAGTAACCTCATTTAAACTTTCATTCATGTAGTACTTGCCGAAATGTGCCTTTAATGATTCAAGGATTTTATGTAACCACTTACATGGGTTCAGATTAGTTGTTGAGTTCTTAGGTGTTTGCTAATTTTATTTTCAGACCAAAGCCAAGGCCTCATACTGAAATACAGAGATAATTTGTTTGCCGAATTGTTTTAGATAGTGAGCACCCTTTTCCCTGCTGCCTTAACCTTGTGTTGCAAGTAAGCTTTGAGAGTCTTTAATTATTCTCCAAACTACCACTTGTGCCAAGACATGAGGTGGCGAGGGGAGAGTGGGGATGTTTTCTTTCATGATCTTTGCTGCATACCCTATGTACCCCAAATGTACCCACTCCATATATCTTTAACATAGACTATTTTCATCACAACACAAAATTTACAAATTCATCCAACATTGCCTAGGGTATAACACCACATCTTTCTTATCTCTAAGTGGTAATTAAGGAATACTCCTAGACCAGTACTTACTGGTAAACCTGAATCTGTTAGAATGATGTTTCCAAAGATACCAGTGTTGTCCCATTACTTGTACTTAAGCCCTCTATGAGGGAAACTACATCCACGCCACCAAGAGCTCCTTTTTCTGTTCTGTTTGCAACCAAGACCCCTTGTGGTCAACTGAGGAATAGAGACTGTTTTCATTGAGTTAACAGTGCTGGCTGTGTCGGCTATGCTGGCTGACACCAATGTACCCCTTTTTTTTCTTTTTCCCTCTGTTCCTGGCAAACAGGTGAACTGAAAAAAATTCTCAAGAGTATTACGGAAGGCAAAAGTGAGAAAGAGAAAGAACAAGGCTCGGAAGATCTCCAAGAAATCATGACTTTGGTGCAGTTTGCAAATGACGAGTGTGACTATGGCATGGGACTTGAGCTAGGACTGGACCTGTTCTGTTTTGGGAGCGAACGTTTTCACAACGCCATTCTACAGCTGTTGCCTCTTGGTTACCGGTTACTTGGCAGAGACGAGTTTGCGGAGATAGTAGAGATTCATGTCAAGAACCGAACCAGGGCTTCACTTAGCCAACTTCCTTCTTGATCACGTGACCTTTCATGTTTATCACGTTTCACGCATTTCGCGCATTTTATCACGGAGTTCAGTTGACAGCGAAAGAAATCACGTTACAAAAAAATTTCAACACATTATCATGTAAATGTTTTGTTTCGCATCTTGGATATAATCGCAAAAACAGGATCCGAAATTTCTTCTTTTTTTTTTTTTTTGCTTTTGCGCCAAGTGACGATTATAAAGCTTTGTTTCCATAGTTTGATGCAACAATTTTGTTGCCAAAATGAATTCACAAACAGCTGATAGTACACATAAATTTTGCCACAACTTTCGCGTGTTGGATACTAGCAACGCGTGTATAGGACTGGGACTAGGCAGCCGGTTAGAGCATGCGTATTCTGCACATTTCAATTCCATTAAAACGGCGGCCAGTCGTGAATGATGAGAGGATGTACTTTGACAGAAATTAATTGCTATTTTCAGAGATACTATAATGAGCTAATCGTTGCAATGGCACGCTGTATGAATAGCTTAGCGGCGTCATTTATGCTTATGTAGACGCAATGTTTGTGAAGATAAAATGGAACTCTGGAACTCACTGGGCTAGGAAGAAAAAACACACGCCTAAAACAAAACAGTGAACTTATATGTCACGGGTTGAGCTGTGAAGTATTTATGTCTTGCCGCAAAAGTGTATGGATGCAACACGGCCTGAACCACGACGTCAATCTAAGAACATGGTTGAGTAAAATTTATTATCTGTTCAAATCCAAAAGAGGATTTTCCTCCAAAATCTTCGCTTTTTAATTGAATTGTTTAGTTTGAGTTCTAGAATAGATCATAATACGATTTTCCTTATTTACACGCGGATTAAAATAACAATCAAGGCGTGCCTCGCAGTCCATAAAACCTCCTGTATTTCGGAAAATCTGTTTGTTTTAAGTTTCTGTTTGTTTTTCTGCTTACTGGGAAACGCTGCTGGACTGTTATACGGTTATTTAAAGAACAACGACGCTGTTAATGGTGGAAAATTTTCGAATTAGCTTAAAGAAACACCATTGGCTTGTTGAGGACCAGAAATTTTGAAATTGGGCCGAAAATTTGCCTGAGTTTACAAAGCCAGTTTTGGGACAGCCATCTTTTTGTCGCTAAATCACTCATTGTATTCCTTCACTTGATATTTACGAGTCGTTTTTTCTTACATTGGCAAGCTAAATTGAATCTTGGAGATGAAAAAAAGGGATAAAAGTTGAAACAGGACCTCGATATCCGGTTGCGTATTTCCGTCAAAACCACTGGATGCATTTCCCCACACCCTTGACACATCATTAAATCTAGGTTAAACTGTGTTTGTTTTTCATATTTCACACCCTTGGCACTTCGTTAAGCTGTCTTTGTCTTCACTATATTTTTTTTTGTCAAACCAAAACGTCTTTCATGAGCGATTTCTAATTACAAAGACGACTTTCGTGCCATTGTTCCACTTCGAGAATTACCCCCTTTTTTTCAATCTCGGATGACCATTCCACATCAGGTATAAAGAGGTGTCGCCCGTGACATCATATATCACTTTGTAACAGGATGGTCGCAAAAAAATTTTTAAAAGTAAAGACTAATTGAGTAAACGGAAATGCCACCTAATGTTGTTGACACGTGATATCCGGATGCAGGTTGAGTTTGATAATTTTTTTCTTGAAATAAACTTTGACGCAAATTTGGGTGTAGTTGCCGAATAATTGATATTTAATTATCTATCTTCTTCTGTAGGCGCCATTATTTAGCCAGGTCACTCAAAAACGCTTTGGAATGGAATACCAGAATTTTGAAAAGAAAATTATCTTTTCCAGTTTCCCGTGAAGTGGCCGGGGCAAAGTTGCATTTCTTTTACACGGACAGAAAATCGATGAACTCTCAGTAAAGATCCGTTTATATTTAACTCTTTCATCCAACTGCTTTCTCTTTTATGCAATTATTATCATTCAACTTGAGAAATTCGCGTGATCACCAAAAGAAAACAGTTTTAGCCTGTTGACAAAGTTTGAGATGCAATCTTTTCGCTGATTAAAAGTACAGCCCCCATAGGTCGGGTAAAACGAAAAAGAATGTTGTGATAAGCTTTTTTTTATTTCTCTCTAGGCCTGTTTATTATTTTAATCGCGCATAGACATATTTTTCGAAATAAATTTAATAAGATTTTACTGACAGACGAGTCGAAGGACAGACAGGCAGACAGGAAAAAGACCACCATGTATATCAAAACGGACCGTCTTTACGTTGGAATCAAACGAATGTTTCCCCCCAAAAAATAAATACATGTTTTAGCGAGGTCAAATTTTGAACATGGAAGTTAATATTTTCCACTAATAGGGTCTTGTAATTAGATTTAAAATAGAATCCATTACTTTTTTGTAAATCTTTAAGATCAAGAAAACTCTTCATTCAACAACTTTGAAAATAGGACTAAATGAACTGAGCTGAACTTCACAGTGAAACAAAATGATGTAAATGGTGTCCGTTGATTTTATACCAGCAATTGATGAAAATTATATTAGAGGTTTGGGAAGGTTGCAGTGCTAAATTCAAAATGATACACGTTTCATTAAGTAACTAAAGTTCCAAGACAAGAATACATTTAACTGGGAGGTGTCTGTCGAGAATTGCTATCGTCCCGAAATAAACTGAAACCTTTTGCACGTTCTTAACCATTAATTGAATCAAGGTAAAAATTTCTTATGTGACATAAGTTTGACGTAGAGCAACTTATCATGAGGGACTAATGATTTAATATTCTTGAGAATATATATATTCCACCGTTTGAATGAATCTCAGCCTTTTAACTTAGCTGTGACGGACCTTCGTGATATAAACAACAACTCTCCATGCAGGAGAGGAAATCCAACTGAAGTGTTAAGTTGGTCGTTTCTCAACAAGTTGAACGCAGAAGATCGGCAGCACTTCAGAGGTTATTTGTTCAAAATTTAAAGAACAGATTTTTATGCGAGAATAAGCTGGACCTATCGATTATAGATACGCGCTTTGAAATTTTGAAGTAAATTCAATTAGTTTCGAAATATTGTTATATTTGGTGAAATATTTACATGTGTGAGGAAATGTTTTTTGTCCTACAAAAATAAATGTCAACTTTTCAATATACAACTGATATCAGAATATACAGTATATATAGACAACTGAATGCACTATCTAAATCATAAATTTCCAACCGTTAAAAACTGTGTGTGAACGTGTTATTTCAGTTAATCATCCGCCATGCTGTACAATCTTCGGATTTCATTTGGGCTTGTTTTAGTGCTTTCAAATGTTGTCTCGTTCTTTTTCATTTTCATTCTTCGGTTCTGAAACCATATCTTGATGTGTTTTTCCGATAGATTTAAAGACTTGGCCAGCTCTATCCTTCGTGCTCTGGTTATGTATCGGCTAAATAGAAACTCCTTCTCCAACTCGACTTGCTGTCTTGTCGTGTATGCTGTTCTTGCTCGCGAGCGTACTGTAGCGGACGACCAAGATTCCCTTCCACGACCTTTTGGTCTCTCCTCTGACGAAAATATTACACAAGAATCATGGCACTGTGTTAGTTTGGTAAACTCTACTGCAGCTAACTGTTCTGACGCTTAAAAGTGAAAGATTTAAAAAAAAAAACGCATCAATTCAAACTCTTGTAGCGTTTTCGAGTCTTCATAAAAGAGTTCTTTGACCGAAGAAGATTACCGAGGTAAATTGCTCTAAAGAGTTGAATTTGCCTGACTAAGCTTATCCGTTCGGTTAAATGTTTGACGGATCGTAAATCAAAATGGATTAAAATACCATTTTTGACTCTAAAAACTGCTTATTGCATTGAATTATCAGCTGGCATCTGTTACGCCGTCGGACCCAGCCTAAATTACTCCTGGGACAATGGCACTTTTAGCAATTTTTTTACCAAAAATGTTAACGTACAAACGCACCGAGGAGACTTATCGTTACAATCAAACAGCTTTTTCAATTCGTCAGAGAATGTCCAAAGCTCTTGCTCAGACATTGTGCTTTGCACAATATTTCAAATCATTTCCTAATTAAATTAAGAACTGCCTTAGTTTTCGAACGTTTAAGCGTTCGGCCATTTGAGCTCGCTCGTAATCTGCGACGATCTTCAACATACTGAATCAGAGCAAACATTTGGTTGAATAAACCTTAGCTTTTTCTTTCCTAGAGGATCAAACCACAACGATCTGCTTGGAAAGGAAATTAGCTATTCAGCGGTTAATTTGATACACAATGACTCGTAAAAACAGCGTAGCCATGGATTAGTAAAGAAATCATGGAAGTGAAAGAAATACACGGAAGGACTTTGTGGTCAACCTGAGTTGAGCTTACAAGCTAATTTCTGTATGAGATCAAACGTGTTACTGTAGCCATAAGGTTGAAACCTCACCTTGAACACGTAGCGCGATTAACGAACATAAATCATTCCACAGAACATGGTCAGTGCAAAGTCACAGCTTCATAAAAAGAGGTGGACTGTTTGTGATGTCCTTCGCCGCATGCAGGAAATTGGAGGTACATCAATAAGTGAGTTTACAACCTGGTTTGTCACTGGTTTTGAAATAATCCAATGTGGATAAATCGAACCATGTCTTTGATCAAAACGAGCTGTTGTTTTCAAATCTGAAGTCTTCTTTGTGAATAAGTCACTCCCAGACGGACTTGAATGACAAGTACAGAAATCGAGAAGGGGCGCTCGCTGATAGGATTGAATTCAGAGCTCCAATTAGATTCCTCTTTTAGTTGTTTTACTTTGTCAACAAAATGTAATGGCATAAGGAACTGAACGTTTAACAAAGTCGCCTAATTAAGCTTCGGTAAACTAAATCGTGCATGTAAACACGTCAAGAAGACTCAAACACAGCGGAACTCCAAAGGAATGCTCGCGCCATGACCTAGAAATGCTCCATTTTGCTCCCTTGGATTTCCTTATTCGAAGAACGCAGCGAACCTTCCTAGCGTCTTGGGCGGCCCTTTCGTACTTAGACTTTCACTAAATGGATTTTCATCTGAGTAACAATCAGTCCTGTTTTCTGTACAAAATCTCTCTCTCAGGCTGAGGAGAAATCACCCAACTGAATCACCACGGAAGAAGTATTTAAGTCGAAAAGACATTCAGTGCGTCATTTCTAAGACGGCAAATGTCCAACGCGCGAAATTCCTACACCGCCGCCTCGAGTTCTAGTCTTACCTCTGCGGATAAGAAGTAGGTAAGCGGCTAAAGGCGTCAACAACAATATTTCCGATTATTCTTACAGAATGAAAACTTCAATCTAAGCTTGGTTGTCTTCTTTGACAAGATGACCACCGTCACATTTTTCACGACAAGAGCAAAGGGCAATTCACGTAATTGTAAGATTCTTAAAAAACCGAGGTTGAGCCGCGGAAGTTGAGGATATAGAAGTGGGTTAAACGTCGGCACCAGAGCTGTAAACGTAGTGTTAATTTGTGTGTGAAAAGTCAGCTTATTTTTTAATGGATGATTAGTTGTGAAAGGAATATAAAAAGCCCACCTGTGTAGGGATTGAAACAGTGGAGTGCATCTTCCCCGCAGGACGTCCTACCCCTGTTTGGGTAAACCCTTGCACCAAATGGCGGTAGCGCTGAATTCCAGTCTTGTACAAAAGACTGAGAAACTGTTTGGAAGCCATTGGAGATCTCTGGAAGGACAGGGATGATCCAGTCTAACGGTACTTGCTCGGGAGCTTGTGTTTGGCCGTATCGAAGGTATGGTGTAACTTGATGAGCCCCAGTGTTGCTGGTTTGCGCATTATTGTAAGGCTGAAGTTGTGTTCTACTCTTTCCAAGTGCATTCTGCGAGTTCATGGGGTAACTAAGTTCGAGAGCAGTGCTGTTAAATCGATCCATGGTTTTTGTCATGTTGCGTGTACTATACATGGTATGGTTGACAATGTCTTCTTGAAGTGAAGTGCAGCAGGTTTTTATTTGGTTTCACGGGCTCTGTGGTCACGTGTCACACATTGTTATCCAATTACATGAATCGCCTCAGACGTTAGAAATAATGAAGTGATAATATCCCGTCAAGAGTCTATAGAAATTCCGATGGTAAGAGAAGAAATCGCTAAAATAAACTTATCCCGGCTGAAACACTTCAGGCATTTGCCTAGTGTCAAGAATCACTTGTTCAAAACATTCCCTATGCTTCAATGTCATCAAGCTCTCAAGAATCCTTCTTTTTTTCCGGCTGAGGACGATAATCACCGTGATTTGTGCACCAGTGAAAGAGAATGTTAAAAAAACTTCACTAGTTTTGGAATAACACCCACTTATGATATATCAGAGCGTTTGTTTTATTTAACAGCAAGAGTGCAGTTTAACCCAGGAGGCTTGTGCCAGCTTAAGTGAAACACTGCAACGAAGAAGTAAAGTGGCAGTGGTCGCAAATTAATACGCATTACAAAGGCAAAAAATCTAAAACGGAATCGTCTGACAGAAGTTGATCTTTAAATTTTTGATTTAGAATGACAATTTTTCGGCCACGAACATCTTTTGTAAAGTGTGGCATCGAGCGTAACTCATCAAAACTCATTAATTATACCATTTGACAGCTAATGCAGGAATCGATTACAGATGAGAACTTCATTGTGTTTACTGACACACGTGAGTTTGTTTTAAAATTATCTCGCTTCCTTGTACCATATTCTTAAGATCTCCACTATTGATTGTATTCCCTTTACTGTTGACATCTAGCTCCGTCATTCCTTCGCCAAAAAGTCCTCCACAAATCGGGAACGGCATTATTTTCTTTCCTTAAAGTGGCGAAAGTCACTTTAGAATTTGAACTTAATTCCTGTGTTTCCTGTTTAGTCACAAAGAATTCAAGGACTTAGTTTGTTTTAGATTTCATGTATTTTTAAAGCGACAGCCGATTAAAATTCAGCCAGAGACTTAAAGCAAACAAATTTTTGTTAAAAGACCCAATAGTAACTCTCAGATAGTTCTACATTCCTACAAACACAGCTAAAATTAGTTATAAAATTCTCAGGTAATTCGATTTGGAAGTTTTAGTTCAAAAAAAGGACTGAACTAATTTGCAGAATGTTGACGAAAGGAAACACCTTAGTTGCTGTCAATTCTTTACAGATCTCGTGATGCAAACGATCCCTTCCCTTCCTTATCACAAAAACAATCACCTTCGAGCTGCCAAACACACTCACTCTCTACAAATAGTGTCTGTATTCTCCATAATGTCCAAATTTTAGATGTTGATCGTTTACCGTCCGTGTCAATGTGTATGTTTTTATATCCCTCTCCCCTTTCTTTTCTAGCTTAGTCTCCTCAATTTGGGTTTTTCTTTCATACCAAACTAATATATATATTTTTTCATATCAGAGGTTTTTTTCGCACTTTGCGGTAAAACGACTCAAACATCTCACGTAGCACAAGCTACCCTTGAAGCTACTCTTGAAAATCACGAAAAGGTTTTAGAGGAACACGAAAGCGTTTTATGTCTTTTTTGAAAATTAGCAAACTAATAAAAAAATATGACACAAAGTAATTTTTTTTTTGTTAAACCAGAATCTTTTTTCTGCCCTACTCGTTTAGAGGAAGAAGGGTATAATTAGGTTTGGGTCATACTAAAACTTAAAGAAAACACTAATTTCATTTCCTTACCGTAGTTCTTCCTGAAAAATCAAGCTGGGAAATTGTGAGCTTTTGCAGGAGTGATGCGTAAACATTTCTAGCCGAAACAGAACAAAATAAGTTCAACTTCCATCGACTCTTACGAAATCGGTAGAAATATTTATTGAGGAAAATCGCAAGAGGTTTGACCGTCTCAGAGAAAATAACGAGCTATGCAGAGTAGAAGAGTCCGTATTTAATTTATCATCATGAAAATGGCGCTAAGTAAGGGATTGACTGAACATGTTGTTTTTGTATCAAGGCTGTGAAATAATTTAATTTTTGAACCGTGTAAACATTTACGGATAATTCAAAGACAAGTATTTCAGCTTCATATACATTTTGTAAAACGTTCCATAGTATGTATGCAAGCTTTACAAATTTTACAAATTGCTCTTGATACCGGTTACGTTTTTGTAATCAACAAAACCATTTGGTGCCAATAATAACCCTGTCATACAATATGGATCAAAGATTTCGGTCTTTACAAAGCCGGAATCTGCATATGAATATATTGCCAAATAAATAAAGGGTGTCAGTTTCTGAAGAAACTGTGGTACAGCTTCGGTGGGAGCAACAAGGTGTTTTGGTTCTATCAACTGGGTTGATGAAGTAAACTGGCCACCGTAGAATTTCCATGCTGACTTTTCGAGCGTTAGCCCTTCGTCAGAGCGAATGGAGGAACTGTGGGTTGTGTTAATATATTGGCGGTCAACTACTTTTTAAAAATAATCATGATCGTTCACATGGCTTTAAAAAGCAATAACCTTCCTACACTTGAATCGGATACGGTCCGGAGAACAGAACGCTTGAGGAATTAAAGATGATCGGGCATATTTTCAAACAAAATGAAGGCAGCTTGTCTATCACCCTTTTAATGTCTTCAATCGCAATGAAGCATCACAGTTTAACGGTGCAGTCAGAGCTTTCCCTCTACTTCCTTGCGAACAGTTGGTGCAGGTGGTTGCAGCAGCCTCTTCGTTTAATGCACCCAGAAAATGAACCGATAACAATAGCCTGTTGTGTAAATCTACCGTCGATATTTTTGTAGGGTAACCTACATACACAGTCTCTTTCTGGCTTGTCTGCGATGCTGTCTCGCAATGGGGACAACACGCACACCCACAATTATCAGCGTGCCGTTGTTTGGAGCTGCGGCCCTCTGTGTCAATAGTATTCCAATCTCTTACCCCTCCGCCTCGTATGAACGCGAGCAGCTGAGAAATCGAGTGTGTTATTTGTATTTTATCGACAGAACTAAAAAATGGATCTGATTTCGCTTGCGTTTCTTCTGAATTTCCGGGAGAGCAAAGTCTAGGGCCGCAAGGCGTAACCATTATAACGACATAGTTTCGTTCATAGTTACATGGTCCTACGATGTACTTTTGGCAAATGATCTTACTAGTTCATTGGTTTAGGGATTTGAATTTCACGAACCGCGGAATGGGCCCGAAATTGTAAATGGCGACCGCACCCTCTCCTCTTAATAAAGGCTGATAGTTTCGAAAGGAACTGTTTGGGGCTGCGTCGGTGGGAGTAACGAAATCTGGATATATCAACAAAGTTGAAATGGTAAATTGGCCATCGTAACGATTACAAAAGCTGACGTTTCGAGCGTTAGCCCTTCGTCGGAGCGAATAGAGGAATTGTGGGTCGTGTGTGCTTTTAAAGGCAGAAATGGAGCTACGTTATTGGTGGGAAGCTCCATTTTCTGCCTTTAAAAGCACACACAACCCACAATTCCTCTATTCGCTCCGACGAAGGGCTAACGCTCGAAACGTCAGCTTTTGTAATCGTTGCGATGGCCAATTTACCATTTCAACTTTGTTCATATATCCAAATTATTCCCTCTCCTCTTAGCCGATCTGACCACATTCCTACGTGTTGTCGTTAGTTGTTTGTTATTCTTCCTTGTATTCACCTAGCATTGATAAAACAACTCACAACAACACACAGGAATGCACACAGATCAGCCAAGGATATTGGGTGCGGTCGTGATACAAAGTTTTGGAACCATTCTCGGGTTCGTTGACTCCCCAGCAGATTTGGCTGCAAAATATGGAACCATTCTTCACACTTGGGTAAATCTCCCTAACTGCGTCTTGCAAAGTGGACATAAATGGACCACGTCCTCAAATGATTTGATAAAGAAAGGTATTAAACAGCAGCCAAAATAACAACCAAAGGCACACAACAGACCCGCTAGTGCCCAGGTTGCGCTGCTTACGCGGTATTCACTGTACGTCAAGACCTGGATCCCACATGAAGTGCAACAAGTCGAGCCGGGGACGTCTTTAGAGCTTTCAGACCTTGCTTGTGGTTGAACATCAAAGATCTTTCGACCAGTATTCTTGGTGAACATTGTTTCCTGAACAAGTTGAAGGCTCACACTGCTTCTGCTACTTTCGCTTAAACTTTTCGCCGAAACTGAAGGAAGGCAAGTTATTGCGGGAGTTATGCAAAAGGCCTGTGGTACTGTGTACTTATTCGGAAAACTTTCCATTGGGCTTTCGTGCCCCATCGACAAATGTGTCTCTTTAGAAAAACTAGTGCCACCTTCAAATGACTCCAATAAAGCGGAAATATTTGTTTCGGAACAATCAGAAAATCTACCAGCCTGGCGTAGGTATAGGTTAGACATTTCTACCGACTTAGGTCCTGCAAAAGTATAATAGAACCTGATCAATTTGCTGTTGACCGTTTCATCAAATAACATTTAAGGGTTTAAGGGCTACGCTCGACCAGAATGCTTTGCGGGGAATTTGCCATTCTCAGCATTTTTTGTATTATAGAAAAAGAAAGCCTATCGTGTGTAATATCATTCGACTAAGTATTAACAATCTTGATGGAGAACCGGATCTTTATATCCTCATATTTTACCCTCATGACGGGATATTTTTTTCCCTTCTGGAAAGAAAACCATGAAACGGTCTAAGTTGCCCAAAGCGGAAAACATACACGAAAAATCAATTCTACATAGAAAAGTAAACTGAATAAAAACACAGACAGTAGTTTCGCGATAGGTGGAACAATGAAAGTAATAATGTTAACAGTAATGGTATTGATAAAAACAAATAAAAGTGATAATAATGATGTTATTGCGTATATACAGGGTTCTGTTGTTCCGTCCTAAACAAATAGGTCGGTCGCTAAAGTTTCTCAAACATATGTGGCTGCCGATTCTAATTCTGGGGAGTAATTTTAAATTACGTTTTTGATCGCTGACAAGGAAGGTTTTCGAATACAAGGATGGATATACTTAGCTAAAAACGCTTTAAATTGGTGTTGCTGGGATGTGGAGCGATATACGGGTATTTTGAAAAGCTAACGTCAAATTAGTATCTCGGTGTGTTACCGCATAGCCTCCCTTGACAGTGTCTAAAGATGTATTTTGTATTCAAAGGACTTTTAGGCCATTTAGAACTGAACAAATGTGTAATATATACCGCATACAGCTTTAGACTTTAAACGATGACATAACTCGGAAGGTTTGTCTGTTGATAGAATTTTCAAACTAGGTAATTTAAGTTGAAGAAAATGTTGTAACGAATATGCGATTTCGACTCATCGGCGCTTCGAATGTTTTCATAAGTATTTTTTCTGCACAACTCCTCGCGGTTGCAATAATTTTCCAAAATACACACACTTATCATAAAAAAAAACTATTCAATCGTTGATTTTATTTTTACGTGAAATTCTTGCTCCAAATAACGAGATATACTTGGAAAGCTGCCATACCTCAGTAAGATGTTTAATTAAGTAATTTTCGAGCGGCGTAAGAGAAAAAATAATAAATCAATTCGTAATATTTTTTTTTTCTTAAAACAACTGTTTTGCTATTATCGCCGTTAAGTTCATTACTTTATAATGCCCTTCATTATTCCAAAAGACTAAATATATGTTGAGCAAGACGCCTCTTCTGAATGTTGATCGATTGAAAGAAAACGTTTTTTAAACTTGCGACTAAAATTCGCCTTCAACGGAAATTACGGCTGGGTAGGAGTTTGTCAAAAAACTTAACTGATACTCATCGTTCTGCATATATAAACCAAAAGGTATTTACCTCGAGCTGGAAATTCCCTCTATTTCGTATCGGTTCCTTTTTAAATAAAAATCAGTCGGCGGTCCTTCGAGACACTACTTCAAAATTTCATATCTGTAGCATACTTTCCACTTCCTTAACTTCGTCATTTCCTTTTGCGTTTGCCGCCTATGCAAATATGTATTAGCGTCTCGGTAATTATCCTTATCGAGTTTATCCTTTTATTTCTATCATAGACTTGAAGAGTTTAGATCTAGTCTCAAATCTGCAACTGATATTAAGAGATGCTGAATGACATCTGCTGAAAATCCGATCTCTTATTTACTTTTTTGTCGCGCGGGGCCTGAGGAAGAACCAGTTGCAACAAAACTTGCGCGAAGAACACACATTGAACATTTAACCTCGAATACTTTTGAATGCTGAAAATGAAATTCTGATTATTAACTTACCTGATCACCACAGGGCCTGAGAAGGAAAACAATCGAACTAATCTCCCGCAAAGGACACACTCTGCACAAATTTCATCATACATTTTGCAAAATCTGTCGCTAGGATTCAATTGCAAGGTCATACATGATGTCAGAATGGCATCATAGGTTACGTTAAGTTGCCAAGCAACCTATGATGATTGGAGCTTTCACCGAGATAAGGCTAAATACGGAATTTAGTTGCTTCCTGATTAACGAAGCTCAGGAGGTGTTTGAATTGGGAATATGGGAATAAGATATAAGAAATGTTTCTACTCGGCTTCAACCTTTCCAAGTGTACCAGCATATTCAACAGAAGGAAATCGCCGTTGTATAGAGACAGGTATGTATCATGGCACTTGTCATTTCGAAGACAAGACCCTTGATAATTTTTGCTGATGCTTGTTGCAATGACAAAGAAGAGTATTGTCAACAAAGCAAAACGAATGAGGAACGCTGAGCTCAACAGTTTGCATAACGCCCCCCTTTTTTTTTTTTAGTTTCAAAGAGAAACTGTGTTCTCTCTAGCAAAGTGCAGCTAGGAGAAATCGTTCGCTTATGAGAGTTGTTCAGCATTTGCTACGCTGTTCGTCAGTTGGCAATTAAATGGCTGTTGTTGAGGAGCTATATTGGCATTTACGTCTAGTCATGAATATATTATTTCTGAAAAAAAAAACCTTCAAAAACTAAAAATACAAAGAGAAAACTACGTCATCAACAACAAAAAGCATAGCAACAAACACACACCAAAAAATTACACAACAAAAGCAAAAACAATAAAAAAAAAATCATCTCTAATTTAAATTATCATTCTTCCTTAATTTCAAACAGTTCTACATTATATTTCAATTCTCCCTTCCCAACAACTAATTGACTGAAATCTGATCACCAGTCTGACTCAGTGATATCCAGCGTATACTACATGGACCATTGTTCACAGTTGCTTGCTGGAGCGTTCTAAAGACTCGTTTCAAACAAAAGCAAACGCAAACAGCTCAAACAGACTTGCTCTTCACAATTTGGAGGAAAATTGATGACTATGTGGTGTTCATTTCCCTAGTCAAGCTTTATGGCAATAAGGTAAAACAAGCCACGTCGCGTTAAAGTAGACTGAATATTTGAGAACTTTGGATGATGGAAATCAGTGATATTGTGTATGCTCTGTTTAAAGATAAATGAGAAAGTTCACCTATAATAGTTAATAAGAAAAATTAACAACTCGATGTTTTTAAATCCTGACTTAACATACGCATGTGTTTGTTGACTTGTTTCAGTCTGACGTCAAAACATGTGCCCAAGTCTCAGTTATTTCCACTGAAAGTATTCCCGGCTCAGTTAGGTTCGTTGAAAACAGCTGATCGAATACAATAAGTTGCTTGCAAAACTTTTGCTTAAAAGTCGGCGTTATTGTGCTCTTTCACTGACAAGAGAGAAAAATATAAGACCTAATTTAAGGTAAAAAATCATCAACCTGACTTCGACCCTTGAGGGTAATGCCAATTTGTGTTGCAGTTTACCGGGAGGAAGTTAAACTAATAATTATAAAAGAAAGACACACCGACAGGAGCTTAAAAGTGCATGACTTCGGGATAGACAGGAGTAACATTACAAAAGATTACATGTACACATAAGATCAAAGCATTGAACCCGTAGATTAATAATGAACAGATTTGTACGAAATCAACGGATTAAAACCGTCTATCCGCTTATCCTCCTGCTGATGCCTAACAACAGAACACCAGTTCAAAAGCGGTTGTGTTATTATTCATTTCACCGGTCTTTTGAGCATACACGTGCAAAAGTGAGCGACGAGAATTCCGAGAACATCTAGTATCGGTTAGTAACGCGTCCATCAACACCTGAGAAATAAAATAGATACCAAAAAAAAGTGCAATGGGTACCAGCTAACACGTGGAAATTGTGGGACAAGTGTTTACCGCCTGTATGCCAGAAACAGTAAAAGAAAAACATAGATTACATAAACTTGTCTTTTAAAACAAACAAAGATGCTTGAAAAAAACATATATCGCCATGATACCTTGTTTGGAAAGCACGCCGCAGAAAAATATCGGAGGTAAATTCTCTACAGCTGGTAAAACTGTACAGGTTAGAAATTTTTACCATGGACGCGAAAAGTCCTAAAAGCGTAAGAATCTTTTTAGCGGAAACTTGCCAATGGCTTTTTTCCTTAACAAATTTAACGAAAGCGTAGCCTTGAGCTACATTGTTAAAATCTGTAGTTCACCTGTGTCCTTTTAATGTTTCACATCCTTATTCAGACATGCAGTCGCCAGTATTTTAAACCACCCGGCATCTTGGTAATTGTTTTCGTTACGCTAAAGGCGCCCATCTATTTGATTCTTTTGTTGGAAATTATCACACCTTACAGGTTTGGAACAAAAAGTTCTGATAAATACAGATGGAAATTCTTAAGGCGCACTTTCAAACGCTCTTCTCAATGATCTGAGTGAGTGAGTTTATGTGCCCTTTATTCTTACAAAGTGTATTATTCACAAGACCGATAAATATAATTAAACGAAATCGATTTCTTGCTTTTGTTTTCCTCAGGTAAGAAACGCTTTTAACTGAAGAGGCTAGTTCCGACAGGACAATCACAGACAATTAGATGTTAAACCGCAAATTGTGTGCTGTGATCTTTTTAATGGTCCAATTTCCTTAATAAGTAAAAAAAGAATCCACCTTCAACTTTTAAAGCCAACCTGTTAGATGTCTTCGCAAAAAAACAACTACAATGCCTTGTTTGCAGGGAGAATACTAAGAACAAAACAAGGTTTTTAGTACCTTTTTTTTATCTTTCAAGTTTTATTTTTCTCGTGATGAACAAAATTAAAATGTTTCAAAATTCTCGTTCATTCAATCATTCTTGTTGTATCGAAAGTAGAGAAACGGAATTTGCGAAAGGTAGCGACAAACACAATCTAGGCGATCTGTGTTCAGTAATTATTATCTGATGTATACTTTTTGTTTTAAGATTCGGGGCGGAATAGTTTGTCTGATGCTGGTAATTTATTCGTTTGCCATCATACGAAGCAGCAGCATTCAGTTTTTTTTTTGTTTTTTTTTAATTTTTTGGATCAAAAATACATTTTTGTCAACTTGTAACATTTTTATAGTTATAGGTGGAAGATTCTGCTTTTTAATTCGCCACAACGTCAGATTCTTTTAGCAAACTTGAACAACTATTTGTTGCAGTCAGTTTGTCACCAAACCTTGATAATCATATCTATTACGAAACTACGTATCGAGGAACAGTACTGTTAAACAGTGAATCCGAAGATGATACAATGTATTCTATTGATTTTACACTATATTTTCAGTTATTGAAGTCTATCGACATTTTTGCGGTTTAGTTCAAGTCTTGATTTGGGAAATCGGTTCTTCTTCTGTCGCCCTTTTTCAAGAAATACTGTATCAAATGTGTTTGTAGCTTGGTATTTGTGCAGTTCGAGTAATGTTTGATGAAGTCATTATAACAAAATGGTTGTACAGATTTTTCAGCTGAATGAAAAAGAAATAACTTCACTGAAAAATCCTTAAGAAACAAATTGAAGTCCTGATTTTGTCTTGAAGCCGGCTTATGTATGATATTTTCGGTCTTTAGTTTGTTCGCACAATATTTCATGAGCATGGAGAAATGAAGAAATCTGAGGCTGTCATCAAGATGCGATCGAATCAGTAATCTCCCAATTGTGCATTCGCATGTTTCAGCAATAAAACACAAGCCACAGGGGACTCATAAGAGGGGAGAGCGTCCCGTGTGGGGATAGGTGGATAATTTTGCCAACAATTTCCCTGTTCTCTGGCAATAGCAGGAAACAAGAGAATATCATCAGATATTCTTATGCTGGAAATTTAACTAGTCTTCGTGTGGAAAATAGTTTTATACATTCTCTTACTGAACTCAACAAAAGAGACAGCAATTAATCATTAGAAGTCACATATCTGATCGAAAGAATTGTTTTTTCTTTTCAAAAACATAAGTTTTACTTCAGAACTTCACCATTTTTTATTCAAAAACGCAAACACGCGCGGTAAAATCAAACGAGAATCACTTCCCCACCCACCTGCGAATCAGTGCTACACTTACAGAAAAACGGCGTCAAACTTAGCTCAAAGATATTTAATTTAAATCTCAAAAACCGCTAATCCTAAGTGACACGAGAAAGGGGCTTACATAAAACGACTATTCTAAAAACATATGCGATCTCTAGCAACTGGCGAGTGTTTAAACGCACAACAACCTTCATTTGAGCAATTTATTATTCTGGCCCTACCAGCCAAATGTCCCTCTTCAGTTTTTTCTTTTGAAGAATGTAATTAATTTTATTAGACAGGTTTAAATGACAGAAATAAAGAGCGGAATGAAATCGGTGTTTATTTCTTAAAGAGGTTTGGTTTGGACGTCGTTTGTCGTTTACTTCCAAGTTTGACTCAAACACAAGAATCAAATATCAAGACGAAAATCTTACTGATTCGTTTTTCATTCTAGAATTTAGTTAACATTATTTTAAACGAACCAAAAATCTGGTTTTAAGTTTGCCAGAGCTTACAGCGAGAGGCAACCAAAAACCTACCGGTAATTCTTCTGTCTTTGTACCGGTTAAAAACGCCGTGTCCGATGGCAAACAGCTCTGTTTCAATTAGAGTTTGGAAGGACATATTAGTATTCATATATTGGACCATGCAATAACGAATCGTATACAGGAGAGAAAAGTTTGTAACTGGCTCTAAAGGCTTTATATTCGAGATGAGGTGAAAAATTGGCTTCGAGTCAATGTAATGATCACAGAGTTTTAATGTTGCTCGGTTTTAATTCTGTTCTTTCGGGAAACAAAAGAAACGAACATAAATATGACAGAAGCGAGCTTACATCTGTTCTGTAACAAATGTGACCCCGTGTGTGTCCACTTTATCTTGTCTTTTTTTGTTTCGTTCGTTGTATCTTTCACGGCTGGACCTCCTTCCCGCCACAAAAGACAGCGTGAACAATTAACAGTGGACTAGAATGAAGCTTTTCATGGAGAAATTAGTGGTTCTTTGTCATCTCTTCACAGAAGGATACGCGTGGTTAAGTTAGCTTTTGATATAAATAACACGCTCTGGGAAAACGTTACAAAATAAAATGGCTAACTTCCATTGTTTCAATTCACCTACATGTTTTTGTTTTTTTTTTTTAATTCCTTCGATATTCTTGTACTGTGTCAACTAAACCTTGAGTTCTGTCAGCGACAGAACACAGTTTAAAGAGCAAAAGAGTTTCTTGGAAAAGTGTTTTATAGCAGGCGAATATAGCCGAGTGACATTTCAATTATTCCTATTTTCGTAGCAGGAGTTTTAGACTACTTCGAACTTGCTATTGGCCGTTACTAAAGTAAACAGAGATGTGATGCTAAAATGTTGGCACATGTATTTAGCAAATATATGTTGTTTGTACTGAATATAGCAGTCGTCGGTTTTTTTTTTTTTAATTTATATCAGAGAGTGAAAAATCACGAATTGATAAAGCCCATTCACCCACGCACACATGGAAATTACCACGCGCTACAAACGCGTGGCATGGCTAGTGTGTCCTTTAACTGCTCGTGCGGACTTTAGACACGCGCACACGCGCGAAATTTAATAAATATCTAATCACAATTTTGCCATGGTTACATAAAATAGTTAACCTTGTCTTCCAAACCGATTAGAGGGGAAAAAATTGATTGTCTGTGGTATTGAATTACAGAATGAATCAGATTTTCTCATATAGAATGCGAAAATTAAAACCGACATCAGAGAATTTAGCTAAATTTTTTTTCATTTTATCCGAGGTCAATACATTTTGCGCAAACAAAAAGGACTATTTTGTCTCCGAAAGCAATCAATTTTCTAACAGCCATAGAACGTAATTACCCATCTATTTTTAACAAATTTGTTCTAATGTAGAAGGACACCTCAAAACGCCCGCAGGCTTTTAAAGCTTTAATCATTTTTCCGTAGAGGGCTGATTTGCGCGCTGAACAGGAAACTTTCACCGGCTCCTTAAATACAAACAAAAAGGATACAAATTAATTTTCTCAAATTACCTAATTAAATAAATGTTCTTTGATAGTTTAAATGGCCCTCAAAGATGCAAATTTGATTCCTTTTCAAATTAGACAAAAGCAGTTTTTAAAAGAAGTTTTTTTGAAGCTTTCCGAAAGGATGCGAGCAAAACATACTGTTTGGAATAATCAAGCCGAACCGACAAGTTTCAATAGGTTTTTTTGGCACTTAGGTTCATTTCCGATTAGGCATCATTCTATAATTAAAATCTTGAATTTTCATAAGCGGTTTCAAGTAGAAAACGAATCTATTTGCCAAAGGGGAATAGTTGTTTTACCGGAAATTAATATGTTCACATTTATTCGTCTTCTTTTGCGAATTAGGAACCGATTCACCTGCCTTTTTGGCTTGTTTGTCGTTCATAACCGATTCATTTATTTCGTATGAAACTTTCACGCTAACGATGTTAACGTGTAATTTATCTTACTCATTTTGCCCGTTACACGATGGATTCCTGATTGATCACAAAGAAACAGGAATCTTTTGTAACAGCAGACGAAAGATAAATCGAAAATGACTTTTGTTTGCGTAAAATAATAGCACACGCCCATCGCGAATGTTGAAGTAAAAAGACTGTACACACGACCAAATGTTTCAGGCGAGTGAAAGGGTAAATCACCTAGGATATAACAACAAAAACGTATAAAAGTCGAAGGTAAGAATCTCCAAAACGATGCAAAGTTGTGGATGGTTTTTGCTAAGTTGGTTGATTTGTATTTTTTAAAAGTGTGTTTTTATCCATCGAAAACATCTTCTCTTGTTTAGTTTCTGTTAAAAATTGTGCCATGAGTACTCACAAAAAATATTGGTTATTTTGGCGCACTGAGAATATAGAGCATATTACCAGAGAAATATAGGCACAGTCGGGATGAGAATTGAAATTATGGGGAAGTCGAAATGGAGTGTCAGATAACTAATGGTTTGCGTAATTGAATATTATTGAAATAAAAGACGATTCACTCTAAAAGTCTGTGTAGTGTGATGCGCAAGTCGGCATTAAGGTTTTGTTAAATTGGAGAAGCGAATTACGCTTTAAAAAGGTGAAAATTTGATGTTGAAGGAGAAGTGTCAATTCTGAGATATTTTGTGCCTGTCAATGCAAACGTACTAATAATAAGCCCTCTTTTTTTTTTTTAGCAAAATACGGAAAATTACAAAACTTCTATAATTAAATATTGCGACTTTTCAGTCCTTCTACCGGTGGGGCCCGTGAGTAATTACTGGAGCCCTTACTCGTGACAGAAAGGTTAGAAGGAGCTTTCAAAACATCCAAAACTGTTTCCAAATTAATATCAATATTTAAACATCTCGATGTTACATACGATACCTACAGGGAAATATAATGACATCAAGCTGGGTTCAAACGGGCTACGATGAGTTTTTAATATTCACCGTCATCTTCCCTCATCATGAATTGACATTTAAAAGCCATTTTTCCCCGAGAAAGAATTTTTTTCCATTGCAAAGGATAAGTTTTGGAGATTAACCCATTAAAAAGAAAAAAAAAAGGATTATTGTTGAAGAAAGAAGCAAAGAAAATAAAAGCAAAAAAGAAAGCGTGATGCTTAGGGCTGTTTCGTGCAAATGCATCTACTCTCCGTTTTCGTTTTTGCAAATGAACTTTAAATTAATGACTTGAAGTTTGACAGGGGAATGGGGCAGGTGCTAGTATTTTTCTTTACCAAAGTATTGAGCTTGAAATATAGCCTCGTTTAAGGCCAACTTGGGAAGCCATATCAGGGGTAATTATCCATTAAAAAGATACAATCTACACGGGCGGGTTTTACATAATTTGCTTTCTCCTAATAGCCGGCGGATACGACAAAGGCAGAAAAAAAATCGCCAAGCCCATGCAAGGAAATAACCAGCTTTGCCCTCAATTTACTAACCGGAATGTAAAAATAAACGACTGCATGCATTTCCTAAGAGATTAATTCGAAATATCTTCCTGTGTGGCGGATTTTACCAAATCGCAGCGTAGATAGTTAATATAACAATAAAAAGTCCGACATTTTAATTTGTAACGTGTTTGCAAAATTTCAAGTGCTTTTCTAATTCCTGGCAAACAGCCTTGAAATTTGAGCTGGAATTTCGCTTTAAAGTTGTCATGTGAAAATTAACGTTTATTGGTATAGTTAAAATGTCGGTATTTGCGGCGCAATTCGGTGAGTAATTAGGAGCGTGTTCTCTCGCGGGATTATTTCATGTAAGACCTCGTAAGCTGTTGTAAATAATTTGAGAGGATCGCGTAGGGATTATTTAGATTTTCATCGTAAGACTCTTTTCCTTGGAGTATACTTTCAACTGAACTGGCCAAATGGGAAAAGAAGAGATGCTCTCTTTTATGGATGACCGTTTTAGGAAAAAACATTTTTCTCCTGTGTCTGTGTTTGTCCTTTAAAAGTATCGCGTCTTTATTACCGCCATCGAAAGGCAGAATTGCCTTTTCGCTTGACAAATTATGGACCTACAAGATAACTTCTCAAATTACACCCTACAATGTTATGCTAATTTGTTTTTTAAAATAAACTCAACTTTTTGACGTTCCGAAGTTTCTTTGTTCTAAATTCTTATGATTTAAATTTTATGATTCTTTCTCAATGCCTTTAAAAAGCTAGCATGTCAAAACCGTATTCCACCGAGGATTAAATAATTCGGACGTGAATTTGTTTTAAGCACTGGTAACAGGCACGATTTTCTTTTTATTCTTCGTGGAACATTACAGAATTCATTTGCAACGGCAAGGTCCCTTTTGCGATAACATCCTTTAGTTCTCTGACGTGATTTCGTTTGATATTCAAAAACTCAATTCGAGGAGAAATGAGCGATTTAAGGAGACGGTAAAAACCTCAATTAAGTTTAGTTATAGCTTTTTGGGTTGTCACAGAAGGAAGAACCCGGGCAGTTTTCATGATAGAGGTCTGTAAAACCTGTATCGCCCGCCTACAATTAACAAAGTCATTTACGAGGTTGGGCGTCATTTGAGCATACTGGAGAAGAATTAAAACTTCTGTTTCGCGTTTGACAGTTTCCCCATCCTCTAACAGGGCGATTTTAATTCTTAAAACTCATATGTATTCTTTATTGTGCCAAACGAAAATGCGTCAATGTATGAGCTAATTGTAAATGTCAAAGTGTGTAGAAGCTAACGAAAGTAAAATTAACAAACTGAATCATTGGCGTCTAACCGCAGCTCGAGCGTCATTCCACAAAGTACCCGCTCGTAAACAAAGTTTGTGGCATGTTAAATTGATATTTAAATGCGTGCAAACGAATCCTTCGCTTGTAAATCTCCATTTAAGCATTGCCAATTGTCGAATATTCGATATTGATGAATCGCCCCGAGCGAAGTGTCAGCTCAAATCATAATGGTTGAATAGTTGCAGCGCGTAAAAAAGAAATCAGAAGTCAGTTCGCTGACTCACTTTTTACTCTTTATGCCTCTGGCTGTTCGTTAAAGTATATCTTCCAATATATTTTCTCAAAAACGAAGTGGAAAATGTAAAATCAATACCTTTCATTCGAAATGGATACTGCACAATTGCGGTTTAAAATCTACAGGTGGAAATGTTAACAGTTCGACTCTATGAAATAATTATGTTCCATTTCGGGAAAACTTTCGAATTTTTGAAAAAAAAAAAATTAAGATTCCTCGAATGATTTTGTCATGGCCTAGAGAAAGGGTGTTCCTGATGACCTCGGTTTTTTCCGAAAGAAAAGTAATTAATTTCAATTAAATAGAGGCTCCTTGCAAAGCTGAAACTACAAGATTGCTGTTTTGTGCTCTTGATCAAACAAAGGGGCACGGCAAATTGTGCTAATTTGATCGCACCGGGAAATGTGAAAATAGAATTCAAAGATATATTCTAAAAGCATGCTAAAATACCATATTTTCGTCTCTTAAGCTTTTCCCTCGTGCTTGAATGCCGAACAAATGACAACAATATGATCTCGAGTGCCATGATACTTTTCGGTTTCAAGCTCTGAATTAAACCCAAATATACAAAAACATTACGCTTCGAGCAGAAGTCTGTAAACCCAGTTAAATATTATGAATTATGATTTTAAGTAGATCGAGTCACTCGCTTTTTAGTCAATTCAGATATCTTTTTATTTGGAAGAACCAATGGCTTTTCATTGCTAAAGACCTTCGTTAATTTTTCTACAACAATTAGACTGAACATATGTTCTTGAAGTACTTTGTACATCCTTGGTTCCTGAAATACAAACTGTACTTGCCTAACACTAGCAATACAGATACAAAAGAAGATATACGCGATCGATCGTTCTTTCGTGTATTTACGACTCAGGTCAATCTTTCTAACGTCGAATGCATTTTGAAGTAATGATTATCGTGTCTTATCGCGTGGATGTGACAGAGTCGATGCGTTTCACCAAGGATTTAATTAGCCTTATAATGAATTATCCGATTAATGCAGCCATTTTAGACACCTTTTTGTTCCGTAAAACTATTGTACAAAAAAAGTCGTTACCTTCTATAATTTTCTATATATTTACATGTACGTAATTTGCTCTCTTTTAGCAGACGTAGAAATGATCAACGGGGCTTCTTTAACTTGAAGGGGAAAGCGGGCTTTGAGCGCTTTCTGTGACTTGGTGCTGGGCGGCTTTTTTGTCCTTTTTCCATTTGACTCGGCGATTCTGGAACCAGATCTTAACTTGTTTCTCGGATAAATCTAAAAGCGCGGCGATTTGAATCCTGCGCAGGCGGGATAGGTATCTGTTCTGGCTGAATTCCTTTTCAAGCTCCAGTAACTGCATGCTTGTGTATGCTGTGCGAATGCGTTTTGATCTTGAATTTCCTCTGTTCACATTACCCGGCTCCGTGGCGCGGGAAACTGTTGAGCAGAACAAGAAAAAAAAAAAAAAAAAAAAACGTTAAAAAAGCTTTATCACTAGGCACAATCAAGCATGTGTACAGATAAAAAAGTAAAAATTCAAGATTCAAAGGCTTGAAGTGTGCCACGGTTTAACCAAAACACCTGTCGCCAGATTAGATAATGTGGCTTCTTCGAGTAAAAAGGTATCAAGTTGAGAATAAAAAAATTACAGATAATTACCGTAGGACACTAAGCGGAGGCGATCTTCTTCGCTGCTTGCGTAGTGAGGCTGTAAATGAGCATGTTCCGCTTTCAGAAACTCGGCTTTTGAGTACAGACTTGCTGCATCAGGGATGGTCGCTCCGCGGACGTGTAAAAATGGATGGACCGCCGGACTTGTTGGAATACAGAGCTGACATAATCCTGAGGCTTCAGATTGCGAAGGAGTCCAACAGCAAGAGCAGGGAACAGCTGGTTCGAAGCTGTGTCTTGTCTCCGAGATGGAAGCGCTTGAAGGTTTCGGTTTACTGCTCTGGATTAGCGACTCGATGTAGAAAGACGAACTCATGATGTTGACCCGCGCGCGACAAGGAACTCGCTAGTTGTGTCAGTGTCAGCTATAATGAGGCATATATAGTGTTATGCGCACGTGGCCAATGTTGCCAAATTATGTTCACCATTGTGCGAATCATAAAGGAATATCATAAATAATGAACGAATTTTAAAGCTTTAGAAAAACAGTTTAAAGCATGCTTAATTACTGATACAGCCATTCAAAATCAGCCAATGATTACCTAGTTGGGGGCGGGGAATAACAGTGCTTGTTTCACTTCTTCTATCGCAACCAGAAGATTTGCTTCTCCGAAACACAATCATTTGATCGACCAACGCCTTAAATCTAGGCTTAGTAATCCGTTTCACCAATCATCCACCAGCAGAATTAATCACGATAGTGGCCCCATGATGTTCTTTTTAAAACCCGTCTTTTCCCTGTTTCACCTGCGAGCACTTGATGACATTTCTATTTCCAATTGTTAACTATTCACTCGGCCTTTTTGGTGTCAATGTAATTAACTTTTCATCTATGTTCTTGCAAGCACCATTGTGAGAAAGTTTAGTTTGCGCCGACTGACAATCACACATCCTGTATAATAACAAACAGCTCTTTCTTCCAAACGCGAAGATCCGGTTCGTGAATTAAACCCCATATAAGAGGACAAACAACCTCAAATTCATTTATTTTCGGTGGATATTTCCCAGTTTTTCTGCTGCAAAATTATCAATTTCGACCCTCGACTCTTAATGCTTCTAAAAGCGTTACGCGTGCCAAAAGCCGTGCACTTTATCATACTAATCAAGATTGTTTTCAAAATCCCTGCAGTATCATTATCTGTGCACTTATTTGCTTAACAGTCACAAAATAAATTGAATTTTTTCAAATAAAGTCCCCAGGCAAAATAATTGTTTAGCGTGGTTCAATCTTTTTTCTGCTTGAGGGGGAACTTATGGTAGTGTTTTTGGAGTGTCTTAATTTTTTTCGGTCGCCTCTTAAGTAATTCGCCCTTTCACTTTGATGCAAAAAGCTTTCGGGGCGCTCCTTTCCTGCAGTTGTAAATTAAGATTTAAATTGCCAAAATTCTAACTCTCAGAAGACAAATGCTGTTTAATAGATCTAGCAATAATACTTGTGGCAAAATTAAAAAGTCGGACCTGCACCTCGCCTGCGCGAAGTGAATATTAAAAATGAGCTATGAAAACCCAATGGGCAGGCTTAAGCGCTAATCGAAGTAAATACCTTTTGTAAATAAAATTGCTCGCGCTAAATTAGCCCGAGGCTTTTTTGGAATGTTCTGGCCTTGAGCTTTCTGGTGTTTTTCGAAAGTACTAAATCATGCTACATGTGAATCAGGAAAAAGAATACCCCCCCACAAGTTTGCTATACATAGATTGTACAGATATTAATAGCCAAGAACAAATTTGAAAACCGACCGCGCGCTTGTCGTCAACAAGTACGTAAAAGCTTGGCTAATAAATTGTGCTCAAAGACTGCACGCTGTTTAAATATTAAGGAATCAAATAAACTGGCACAGGTTATTAACACACAGTAATTATACAATAGAATACATTTTGCACTATAGACTACTATTAGCTCTTCTATTTCGCTTTACGCGCTCGCATTTTCAGGTCATTTTGCAGTTGTACAACGGCTTTGAAAAGTACAATTGTGGCATGATGAGTTTCAAAGAAATTTAATTTTGCTCCGTACTCACATCATTAGATTTTGTGTTTACCCATTTAATTACCTTTAATCTCTCCGGAAGGTTCTTTTTCGCGCTAACTACAGAGGAATATGGTATAACCTCGGATTCCTCTTTAAACAGAAGTTTTACAGGAAATTAGCTTAGTTTGTGTAAACAGTATTTTGATGGTGACTCCCGGCTGCAAGTAACATAGAAATTGTCGATAATATCCAATGTAAATACAAGAAAAGGTAATAACCCGTTACTGGAACAAATAAAAAACGTTACTTTTTTAAAGCAAGCCGGACATAGCCTACAAAATGTGAACAGCATTTTCCTTCCCAAGGAAGAGAACGATCACCAAATCATTCTTTTTATTTGTCCTTACTTCCACCAATGATAACAAGATCGCGTAGAAAGTTTTTTTTTAACCCATACTTGCGTAACAGTGGTAAGATTCAGTAACTCTTTGGTTTTGTTTCAGTGATTTTAAGGGTAATTTTCTCTATATCATTGCGGAAATGTCCTGCATTTTCCACGGTTCCATGAAGACTACTCTAAACAGAGAGGGGTAATTAGGTTTTTAAGTGTCCGCGCGCGTGCCGTTCGATCCCCGTGTATGTATAATCTTTTGCTCGCGAATCAAACCAAATCTAGTCTTAGATCTCTGTCAAAAAATAAAAATGTTTTCTTTTGCTAGAACGTTATAATTAGACACAACAGAGTTTAAGCGTGCAGTAGTTAAAGCACGAGTAAATTATCTTAAAGAAAATATCCTTTTTAATGCGTTGAAAACAGTGGGGCTTATTTATATCCCGTAGGGTGATAACAAAATATTTGGAAAAGCTCAACTGCCCAGGAAACTTCTGAATTGACAATGGATCTCTAAAAGACTGATCAAGAAAATTTTAAACTTCCTAGATTGTGGTTTTAGGGCAATTTGTGGTTAAAAGCGAGCCAGCTAAGCGTGGTAATTAGGAGATTGTTTATATCAAGAGTAATTTCACGTCAGTAGAAGAAACCTTTGCACTGTCGTCTGAACTACCTGCCGCCCGATTCAGATCCTAATTGAAACGAACGTGTAAACGCACAAGACCAAACCGTTAATTAAAGTTTGTTATTGTGTTATCGGCCCTCAAGAACCACGTTGGAAAGAAAAAAAAGGTTAGAAACGATCGACGCACTTTACGAATAAATTTTGGGAATACTCTCTTGGTGCATCTGTCGCCATTATACCTTAAGCTTTACACTGGGATTTTATCCTTTTTCATTCGCATGGTTACAAACTATCGAATCCTTATTTGGCAGATGTTTTCATTTTGCACCTTTTGAAAGGAATTACTGCTGAAAGTATTCATATATGAAAAAAAGCTATAGAATAACTCAATTAACTGGAGCAATTACGGACACAGCTTGTGAACTTGGTTAATCTACTCCAAAACCGTTTTTTCTTTTCTATTTTTTTTTTATCAAGCGTGCTTTCCTGGGACTCGTAAATAGGGATGTAGCCTTGAAAACGTGATAATTTTGTTTTGTGTTGTTTCCTTGAAAGGTCATATGCCTGCCAAAAAGACAGGTATCATTGTACTTTTAATAAATGAAAGGAACGGTTATTTAGTTGAAAGTTTATAAACGCCAGCTCAATTAAATTCAGAACAGATAGTGGATTTTTATTACTACTGACTCGAGCGGTGCGCACACCTTGCTCATTAGATTAAATTGTTTTTTGTGAATAGCCCTAAAGAATAACTAAAAATTAGCCTAAGTCGGAATTTTAAATGAAGTTTACACGGAGCAAAACTTTATCACAATGATCTTATCCACAAAAAATCATCTAAATCTCAGAGAAGCTAATTCACGTACAGAAATTTAATTGGCGAGTGAGGCAAAATCTCATCTTTTTCATACCATATTTTGACAGGCGTTTTAAAGTTTTGTCCTGTCGGCGAAAAAACAAAGAGAGTAAACAGCGGAAATTTGATTCTCAGTAGTAGCTATCTGGCGTTTAGCAGGTGAAAATAGGTCGGTCGGTTGTTTGTGAAGAAAGCCAGTTACTCAAGCTCATTTCAATTTGTACATTACGATCTGTGAGTGCAAACTCTAAAAGCTTAATGATTTTGGCGTGCTCGGTGAACAATGAGAGGTGCTTAAATTAGTCTCTCAATAAACTACTTAATGTAGTTTTATCAAGAATTTCACCATTTTGGTTCACGAAAACAAGAAAGGGAAGCGATATTAATATTTTACTAAGTGGCGATGAGGCTAAATTCACAAATACTAGCGGAATTAAAACTTTATCATATTTCTTCGAGGGTGGGATAAAAAAAACTTGTGAAATTCCATGCTATCCCTCTAAAATTTGTTTCGAAGTGAGGTGAGATTGGTGCAAATTTTTTGAATGGATTGTAAATCTGTGAAGAAACGAATTTTAAGTATCTTTTATGATCAAGTTTACTTCAACGAAAAATGCCTTAAAAATTAATGAGGAAAAGTTGAGAACTGATTAGAGACGAAGCTAGTAGAGAATCAGACTAAGAAATTAGCCAAAGAAATTAAATGATGAAGTCAAGAAATTTGCTTTCCCAACTCACAAAGGATAACAGTTACAAATCATAGTTGAAGTGCATACTGCCGAATATCAATTTTGAGATCATCGAGAAAATTGCGGCTTAAAAACTCTGAACGCTTTTAGTTGTAGAATTTATGTCGCAACAAATGAATGCAGCAAATACAGAATAATCAGGCATTCAAGACAAGAATGACTAATTTTTATCATCTTTTCTACTGAGAAGAATAACCTTACTTAATAAGCGTTAGAAAACAACTTGCAATTCTGTAATGAGATTTCGACTGTCATGATTTGAACCAAATTGTTATCCTACAGTTAAAATTTCACAGCTTTCATCATAAATTTCACAGTGGGGAAATTCGCCTCAGTTTCTAGAATATCAAAGCAACGTAATGTTCAGTCGAACTGGAAACATGTTCGAGTCACTAAAAAACAAGTTCAATTTTACAACTGTCGGTGTAGCATTTTGCATCGCGAAATTTTAGCCATGATGAGCTGTCTGATGTGAGGTTTGACTTTGTTTTAAGAAGGGTTGACCCCTGAAATATTAAGCAATTTTAATTCGAACTTCTCCCAAGAAGGAGAGAATAAATTCACTTAAACGTTTAGGGAACAGAGGAACTTGTGACAAATGAATTTTCGAAATATTATTACTGCAATGAGATTAATTCGGCAGAACACGAGCGCTAAATTTGTCGAAGAAACAACGGTTATTTTTTAGTAAAATGAAGGGGCTTGAAAGACAAAATTTTATCGCAAAAAGAAAATAACTTGTATCAAAGATTACGCGGTGACAGGGAAAAAGCGAAACTGTACTGTGGTATTGAATAGAAAAATAAAACATTGCTTTCGCGCAAAAGCAACTAAACCTGTACACATGACGCAATAACTGATCTCATGTACCTCGAACAAACACGAAATGAAAACAGGAAGAGGTCGGAAGGAAGGAAGGAAGGAAGGAAGGAAGAAAAGACAGAGCAAAGATATGTAAAAATAAAACACGTTAGGTAATAACTTGATTATATACAAAGTGAACAAGGAGATGGATTCAGAAAAGCGGTGGTTAAAGCATGGCAAGTAGTTTCATTGCAAGTAGCGTACTGAAAGTTCAGCCATTGTTTTGCCACTTTTGAAAGATTTAATTCTAAATCAAACATTGCTACCGGTTTCTTGTCTTGTTTTACGGTCACAGAACTTTATTTGCGTCTTGTAATATGAAGACAAGTTGTTGCTTTTTTCATCCTTTAATGTATCGTTTTTAACTGAAATTTGGCTGAGATTTATGATCTGAAATAACTGCGATGCCTAGACAATAGCTTTTCAGGCGAAGCTTCTTCTTAGATTGAAAACAGTAAATCAGCGTGAACTCAAACAAATTTGCTTATCTGCTCAGCTGATGAATCGATACTAAGTACTGTCTCTTCCAGGGCTCAAGGTGTCGAAGAAATCCCTTCAAAGCAAGCTTGAAACATAAAAAAACAAAAAACCGCCAGTATTTAACCCGGTATGTGAACTATTCGGCACCATTTCGCGCGTCTTTGTACACGAGATCAATGGATAGGTGATTTACAACTTCATAAGAGCTTTTCCCTTCGCAGTGGGGAGCCGAAACACCTTAAGGAACCTGTCATGAGATACTTTATTCCACGTGTAATCAACAGATCAAAAGTCGAGAAATCAAATTAACAACATTAATGTGTACCTGTAAGGTAGAATTGTACTCAACATGTTTCTGACCATTAAATCGCCTGTACAATGATGCTTTTATTTAATGATGCAGTCGTGAATACGTCGTTTTCGCGGTTTTCTATAGAAAATCCAACTCGATTGACTGCAGAAAGAACAAAGTGCAGTTAGTCGCCCAGACGAAGAAAATGCGCTTCAGAAAAGGAGTCGTTTTCGTTTCGGCTCAATGCGCACAATAATAAATATCTTAGTTTGGGGTTTTGCGGTAAATTACTTTCACAAACGTAACCAAATGTCCTTTGTTCATTAATGTTGTTTTCTTCAAGGCGCAAATGGATACTCCGAAAGAACACAGAAAAAAACATTGAGATAGACATTCATGATATACTGTTTCATTCAACCCACAAATTGTTTTCTATTCTTTTGTTCGTTGTTTTGTACCGAAAGGCGCCACAGATCAGAAACGTGTTTTTTGTTTTGGCCACAAAAACGTAAGTAACACGCGATGTGCTTTTTGTTGGTAACACAGCATTATTACCGGATAGAAAGGATGACAAAACTAACGAATTACAAGCGCTTCAAAAATGGCTTTACACGTGCCGCAAACATAAACTAGCTATTCGTGTACAGGAAAAAAAATAGATTCAAATTATTCTGGTGCAATTTTTAAACTCAGACGAGAGCCATTCAAATCCGCTTGGAAAGATGCAACGGGGTTAAGGTCGAATTCATGGTGACTTTTAAAATTTAAAAGGGTAACAGCACGATGCTTTTATAGGAATCTCAAACTTTCAAAGCTTTAAATGCTGAAAAAGATGTTTGAATTTAAATACCAAATATTGACCTTGTGAAATGTGTGGAGATTTTGAGCAGGTTGTTTGTTCAGGAGCCGTAAAGTAAATATTGGTGAAAGGATCAGCAATAGCAAGTATCACGGTTGTCATTTTGGCCCAAATAAGCCGATCGATGCCTGTTCATCAGTATTTTCCAGTGGTTAACAACGCAATGATGACCCCAAAACACAGGTAATGTTAAATTGGGAGACCGCAAACAAGAATTATACGAAGGTGAGAAATAATTTCGTTTCATGAAGAGCCCCATTGGCCGGTGACCTTTTGCACTGCACGCGGTTAAGTAATTAACAGAGAACGCAGAGACAATGCTAGCGCACGCTTGCTCTTCGTTCTGTGCCAAGTCTTTGAAATTCTTTCAACAAGCCATCTGCTTTGATTTTCTGGTGCCTTCGATTCGTTAGGGAACAAAACAAGGTATTCCAGTTGAGTAAATCACCAGTCTAAAACAAAATAGAGACACGATGTGCTCGGTTTGTTTTCGAAGTGCTCTACCCGCAACAGACATCTGCCGTTAAAAACAACCTGTGGCGATTTTCCAAAACACGTTGTGTACAACGTTACCTTGATAGATGACCTTAATCTTTATCTTAATTGACTTGTTTATCAATTGATTTCATTTTAACCCCTTCAGGCCCATCATATTTCCCATCTAGACACGCACGAAGGGATTTTTTCACGCTCACCAGCAAGAATCAGCAAACAAGTTAAGACAGTACCAACTCTCTTATCACAATACTATCCATCTGGGCCTAGTTGTTCAAAGAGCGGATAACACTATCCAACGGATAAATCGCTATCCAGCGGATAAGCTTTAACAAAACGTACTGCGCTATCCACCGGATAGAGATTTTATTTAGTGAATAGCATTATCCATCCTTCGAACAACGGGAGCCTGATCTACATGTTGTGTTAAGTATTGAGGAGCCTGATCAAAATAACATTTTCTTTTACCAAATTGTTCAACTTAAGTTTTGTCTATTCACACAACCTTTAAATGACATTAGTTGAGCGGACCCCAATTTTTGTGCATCGGCTAAAATTAAATGATTTAAACCTGATCCGAAAGCTGCCAAATGCACCCGTGGGATAAGTGTATTTAACATAACTGCTTGTTCTATCATTTACACACCGGTAGACGATTAAAAAAAAAACCGTTCCATTTTGGCTGCGACTCTGGAGATTTTTGAATCTGGAGTTTAAAGTAAGTACTCAGTTTACATCCGAATACTTAACAATCCGACAAATTTTGTAGTGAAAACGATTTTCCATGTATTCGAATATTTCTGCGATTTCTTGATTTTACCTTTTCTCATTCTTTTGCCTTCGGTCATGAGATAATCTGCTTCTAGTTACAGAAACCAGTTTACAAAACCTTTGCCATTTTCTGGTTGCCTGGAAACCCTTCATTATCCTTTAAGAGTCTTTTACGAAGAATGCGAACAGCCTCCGGGCTTGGAAAAATTTCAAGTTATTTCATTACATGTTGAACCAAAACAGTTGTTGCGACTTTAGAATCCATTCTGATTAAAGTTAATGATATGGGACGGGCGCCAATCGAGCTAGAGTTTCGGCAAGCACTTTCGCCGGTTTTTCCAATGTTTAAAAACAGTTTGGAATCGGAATGCCTCCCTATCAAAATTTCTATGGATACAAAGACCATATACGCGGTATGGTCTTTTTGAAAGCGGTAAACCAAATCAGTAATTCGTAATCAATCTGGAACGGTTTTGTGTCGGATTTGTTTTGCTTTTTGCACACAGTTGATGACTCCATGGAAAAAAAAAAACGTTTCATCTGGCCCAACGCAACTCCAGTGAATTACAATGCAATAGAATTAACACCGTCCCTGATACCCTGCGGCCGTAATTCTCAAGTTTAGTACGATATTTCTCCTTAAGCTTTACAGTGATACATAGTTTGCTAAGGTTTGAATTAAAATTAGCTCCGCCACAGTTCTTACAAAAAGTGTGCTTTTTTCAGGTGAACCCCCTCCCCCCTTAATGACTACAACACGTGTTAGTTTAAGTGAACTGTTTTCGTCAATTTTAAAATGGCAAACACTTGAAAGCACGTTTGGAGCAGACCAAAGTTCTAGACATTGAAAATAAAAACAAACAAAAAAAAAACAGACTCGTCTAGATACGTGGTCTCAGATCCCTGAGACGTGGAAGACATACCGGCCAAATGGTTAGCACGCTGAATCCCGCCGGATTTGGAGCCCCCATTTCGAACCCCCTGGGCCCGTTTTTCGAAAGTTCCGCCATAAACGCAGCTACATCTTAAAATCTAAGGGACCAGTTATGATTTATTGCCTATGTGGTCGGAGGATTTTGGTTGTGTCACCTGATGCCCCTCTCCTCCACCAAAGGCTCTGTAGTAGTCTTTTGATTCCCCCCCCCCCCCCCACATTGTCAGTCAATTTTCTTTTAGTTCCTCCTTTAAACTCCGTTAGCGGCGGCTGCTAACCCATCTGCTCTCCCTGAAAACCATGTGTTCCTCCTGAAATTCTCCACCCCCGCCATGTACTTCTCTTCCTCTCATTAAGAGATAGCTCAGTTGGAAACCCGTTTCGATGATAGTTTATCGAGGTAGGTAGGGACCGTGAAGGCAAAATGGAACACGGCTGCTTTAAGGAAAGATAGATAGATAGATAGATAGATCACTTTATTTATACACGGTAAATTCCACTCAGTCGTATACAAGCAATATACCTACAGATGTAAAACTTAAAACTATATAATCATTATAAAATATATACAAAGATTAAAAGCCTAATCTAAACGAACTGAACCAACTTCTTATTAGATTGAAAATAAATGAAAATAAAAGTACTGCTTTTCAGGGACGCCGTGTCATTAGTTCACTCCAAACTGAAGTTACTTAGCTTCGTCTTAAACTCACCTAATGTTTTAGATACTCTATTATCAGTCGGAAGGCTATTCCACAACGCGGCACCGCTATAAGAGAAACTTTTACGAACATAATCGGTACGAGGGTGCGGAAGAGCCAGCCTCATTTCACTATTTCGCAATCTATAACTAGTAGTATCATTACGAAAGATGAATTTATTTGATAAATAATCAGGTGTCTGTCCATTTAGAAGTTTGAACATCATAACGGCTTTGGCAAAAAGCCTCTGATTCCTTAGGTTTCTCCAATGAAGTCTACGGAACAGGTCTCGAGCACTAGAATCATAAGGTGCGGACAACAATATACGAGCCGCACGGTTCTGTAGCTTCTGAAGTTTTTCGGCCAGACTTGTACAACAGCAATCGTATACTAAGCTGCAGTAGTCAAACCGGGGCTTTACCAAACCATTGAAGATGTTCAAAAGAGTGTAGAATGGTACAAAATCTCTAATGCGCTTAATTAATCCCAAAGCTGAAGAAATTTTCTTACAAACAGTTTCAATATGTGTATTCCAACTTAAGTTTTCATCGATAGATACACCGAGAGAATTTGTTGACGAAACCAGCTGCTCAATGGGAAAATTATTAATGGTAAGAGACGGATTGTCTGACAAGTAAACTCGCCTTTGCCTTTAACTTATTATTAAGAATTCGGTCTTAGTCAGGTTCAATGTGAGTTTATTAGAAGACAACCAGGTATTAACAGATTTCAAATCTTTGTTAAGAATTTCGTTTAAATCTTTGCCAGCGTAAGTAATGCTGGTATCGTCAGCATACATTCGAGGATGAGAAAATTAAGGCACTGAGGTAAATCGTTAACATAGAGTAAGAATAAAAGCGGGCCCAGAATCGTGCCTTGAGGCACACCGCAATTAAGGAACTTTGGCGTCGAGTTAGAACAATCAATTAGGCAGATTTGTGTTCGGTCAACTAAATAGGAGCGAAACAAACGCAAAGCTAGTCCACGAATTCCGTACGAACGAAGCTTAGATAAAAGAATCTCATGATCGACTGTATCAAATGCCTTCTTTAAATCTAAGAAGACAACAGCATTGATCAATCCACGGTCTATATTAAGGGCTCAGCTATCGGTTGCCTCGAGTAGAGCCGTAACCGTCGAGTGTAACGAACGGAAACCGGACTGATGTTTGGAAAGAAGATTATACCTGGTAAGATGGACAAACAGTTGAACATAGATTATCCGCTCAAAAACTTTTGCTACCACAGGAATTACTGAAATGGGGCGATAATTGGATGGATCATTGCGCTTGCCCGAATTTTTGTAGAGAGGGGAGACTCTAGCATTTTTCCAATCATTCGGAAATACACCTGCTTTAAATGATTGATTAAATATCAATGATAGCGACTCACAGATTAAATCGGGGCATTCCTTCAGGAGTTTGGCAGGGATATTATCGGGACCAGTTGCTTTGGATCTGGAAAGTTTCGATAAAAGCGAATAAGCATGTGCAGGGGTGGTTTCACAAAAGGTAAACAGTTTGTCAGTTTCGATAAGAAATTCGGAATAGCTAACGGCCGCCTCTGCAACATCCTTACTTAGTACGTATGATGCACGATCCTCGCAGTAGAGAGCGCTATTTATGCAACAACGAAAATCAGACCTGAAAAAAATCAGGCCTGTACGGGATTCGAACAGAGGTCAGTGGTTCGAATCCCGTACAGGCCTGATTTTTTTCAGGTCTGATTTTCGCTATTGCATAAATAGCGCTCTCTACTGCGAGGATTGTGCATCATACGTATCTATAACCGCAGTTTAAAATATATGAACTTTCATATATTCACTGTATCCTTACTAAGATTTGTACCAATTTCCGAGAAAAATGTATTGAAGATCTCCGCAGCTTCCAACGAGCTCTCCGATTTTTGGCCACAATATTCAACTTCATTTAGAATTGTTCTGTTTGATTTACGACAAGTTAGTTCATTAATGGTTTGCGAGAGAAGTGAAACACGAAGTTTAAATTAAAAACAAAACCGTGAAACAACAACAACGACAAAAAAACTACATTAGAGTAAGGAGAATCTAACTTTTTTCAAGTTGCAGGAAAACCTCAGCGCATAATGAATTGTTGGAAATAAATTAACCCGTTGAGAGGCACATAAAAATAATTGTATCGACCGCACTCAAAGGGTTTTGATTATCACTTTTCTTCTCCCGGGCTGAGTCCCAGGCATGGCACGGCCCTACTAATATTCCCCTTGTCTTTATAGCTCCCAGGATCTCTCAGCTGTCTTGGCTCCAGGGTATCTCGGGCATCTCTCTATTTCTTACCCGCCCGCGTTCCCGTCCGCCATGTTTTTCTAGCGGATATTTTCATAGGGCACGCGCTACCAGCAACCAAAATCCAAAATGGCCGAATTGGTGAGTGGCTTTGATATTCAACTTTTACAATAATTTCTATTTCCTAGGAGTGTTCTTACTAGTTTAAGACTGCTACAAAGAAGCTCCAAATGTTTTTTAATACGTGTCATGAACCTAAGCCTCTGAGAACTCCCTCGATATAATCTCTATTTCTAGTGTGTGTCAAGGAAAAAATTTTTTCGCTGTGTCATGTGCTGCTGTGAAACTTGTAAATGTTACGTTTTGAATAGAAAACCTGGTCCCTAATAGTTTGTCACGACAAGGGAGTCCACAAAAAAATGATTTGCATATTATTGCGTTCAAGGACATCTTTGACGATTCTCGGGTTTTAAATTTCTAAAGCACACGCGCCATATATCAGGGCCTGTCTGTCGAAAGGTGGCTAACATTAATCTAGGATTAAAGGTTGTCGAATATACAGAACCATATATTAAATGTACTTTTCCTGAGGTTTCATCTTAATTTACACAAAAATGTGGTGAAAAATATATAATTTAGCAGGAAAGTTCCTACAAAGATACTACTCAACTAAATCAAAACGTTAACACCTCAACTCTCACTATCTGGTTCTTAACTCTTCCCTTTAGCTACTACAAATTTCTTTTTAAACTAGTTACAAGAATTTGGTGTTAGATCAAGATAACTTCAAATCATGAAGCTTGAGTATTCTCATTACCAGTTTGCTGGATATTGTAGGGATATTATAGGGAGAAGTTGGATGTTCATCATTTCTGGGAGTTCAAGGGTTAATCTAACCCAGAGTTGTAGCTTAATCATGATTTTAGCCAGCTCAGAATCATAGCTTTTTGTACATCAGGGCCCAGTTGTTCGAAGGCCGATTAGTGCTAACCCAGGGTTAAATTTTAATCCAGGTTTCTATATTTCTCTGTTCAAAAGCCATTTTGGGATAATTTTCCCAATTGTTTTAAGAGAATTCAATCATCAAATTGTAGACAAATGGAATTAAACTGAATTTTCTTCTAAAGCTTTCAGATCTGAAATCAAATTTCACACTAACCCTAGGTTATCTTAACCCATCTTTTAACAACTCGGCCCAGATGAATAGTGAGGGGTAGTACTGTAAACCATGCACACATGGGTTGCAGACTTTTGGTCATGTTGCATGCAAAGTATACAGCTGATTTTTCATGGTGAAGAGCTGCCATACTCTGTAGACTGGCAATAGTTTTTCTGGATACTTGACTCCGAAGAATGACTGCTCTGTTTTCAATTGAAGGATTCATTGTTATTATATTTTACTTTCTCCATTGTGTAGTCTGCTCTTCCTGGCAAAGTCCAACCCATTACAGAAGTGAGTTCCTCTGTCAATAGCTATGGTGTACCAGATCAAATGAGAACAGGGTAAGAGTACATGCAGCTTTGTCAATCTTTGCATTGCAATTTTTAAGACAGCATTTACAACTAAAAATGGAGAAAAACATGGATACATGGTGAGAAAGTTTAGCCATGAGTAGGGTGTGGAAAAGAATGGTTGACCTCTTACAAACCAGACCATCTTGTAACAACATAGTGGAACCTATACTACACTGTAAGTGCATGTTTTGTATTGAGGAAACACCAACCAATGTCCCAATTCTGCCAGCCAATGTTTACTGCAATAGGATCCTGTATTGAGCAGGTACTTTGGTCTGTTTAATGGTTGTGGAGAATTTGTTTTAATTAAAGGAACCCTTTCAGACATTTTTTACTGGAAATCAAAATTTTAAGAGGCATTTTCATCAAAAACCTGCCATTGGGGCATTATTTTCTTATGCCTTGAAATCAATTTCCTTAAAGTTCTTTTCATGCAAATCAATTTTTTTTATGTATTTATTACATATTTTGTGTTTTCAAGGTTCTCCAATGTCAAGAGTGGATTAACAATAAGCCATCCTTTAGAGTGTACTGAGAAAAATGTAAGTCAGTGGAAGATGTCATTACTCATCTTATTTTATGGTAGACTGTTGCCAGCCCATGCAGAAGACTAGAGATGTTTGTAGAGTTGTACAGTGCACTGTTCATAGATAATTTCTGTTTATACTGTACATTTAGTATAATTAATTGTGACATTTTCAGTAAATTATTTGTAATTACTAAAATGTTTTCACCAAGTGAGTGATTACTTGGCTAATTACTTCATGCTATGCTGGGATAAAATGCTACTTGGCTGGAGTACAGACTTTACAGACTCTCAAATCAGTAAAACATTGGAGAGGCACAGTACAATATGTAGGTTGTTGAGATTTCTCTAGCTTTGCCTTCTTTCTTTAATGTGAAACAAATATTTATTTTTTAAAAGCTGAAAATAGCATACACTGTACAATTTTATTACCACCATGGCTGATCCATCACATTTTCATAGACTTAGTCATATTTGAAGCTTCTGCTATTTTGCTGCACATGGAAGTCTGCCTAGCTTGGCTTTATAACTGTCTAGTGTGTATATATTTTCACCAGTTTCTTCAAAATCAAGAATTGCTTGACTTCAAGATGCTAAGAAATACACAAGGTCTGCAAGCCCCTTTAAAACTACAGATGGAAAGAGCTGTTGCATCCAAGGTATTAAAGGAACACAAAAGACCTTACTTCTACCATTAATTTTTCATGTGTATCCAGTTACAAATACAGTAGATTGAACAGTGACAAGGAAGTGATTCAATAGTCTTGTTCACTGTCTTGAGGTTAAGAATTGTTGTCTTCTGATTCTAACTTTTAAATTCATGCTCTTGTCAACACAGATCCAGCGATTGCCTTGTCTGCCCAGCTCAATGGTTGCTTTAGATTCCCTTATGGGCACTGATGAAAGCATTGGATTTGATGACTTCCTCAACGGTGAGAAATAAAATTTTCTGTAACCCACTGTTAATGAAGCAAAAGTGTTTGTTTAATGTCCTGAAGACATAAGGTAGAAGAAACTGGAGTTAGTTGTTTTTTTTTTTTTCTTGGAAAGTTTCAACTAAATCACTCAGCCCAAGGAATTTTGAACTTATACACATGATTAGTTATTCCTTGAAGTTGTTGGTGAATGAACAATGCTACATTGTAAACTTTGTGGAAACAATTTTGAGCTCTTATAACAATGGAGGAAAAGACAGGTGATAAAAACTTACTGACAAAGCAAATGAAAGATTTGGTAGTCTTTTTTGAGATAGAGCAGGTTTGAAAAATTAGAGTTTAGGAAATCACTTTTTTTTTCAGTTGGCAGAAAGCTGAAGTACGTTTTACTCGTGAAAGGTTTAGTGTCTAAACTTGGCTTCACCTTAAAACTCTTTTGTCTTAATGCATAATCACCTAGGTGAGAGTAAAATTTGATTGTGTTTTGTATTTATTTATTTCCAGTTCAAGGTGATTTGGAGGTCATGTCAGATCCCCATCTCACTATGGAATACAAACTTGGTCTTCACTGAATTCTCTTTTGACTTTATAACTGCCCCTTTCCTTATACAAGTTAAACTTAGCAGATACTTTGTAATTACCTGGGAAGTTTATTTTGCTGTGAACAAGTTGCTGCAAAGTCACTTCAGGGAGTAGTTGATAAGCTTTTCATACACTGGTTAGTTTATTTCAATAAAACAATATTTAACCCTTAAACTTCCAAGATCCAATAAGATACTGCAATTCATTTCCTTGTAAGCGAAACAGGAGAATTCCATTACATATCAAGATAACACTTGCTAGGTGATAAACTTGTCTGTTCTCTTGACCTGTTTGTATGATAATGTGATGGGAATTCAAGGAGAAGTTACAAGTAAATCTCTTCCAGGAGGTTAAAGGGTGAAATTGTGTATGACAAGCTGATCATTTGTGGAGGGATTGTTTGTCATTGTAAAAATGAAATAAAACTACATTTACAAATGTCAACATAATTTTTAATGTCAGTGGTAAATACACAAGTTCTCTATGATCATGTCTTTGCTCGAATTATTTACGGGGGGATTCCCCCACCCCACCCCCTTGTACTTATAGAACACAAATATGTTGAACTCTGTTGTTCAATGGTCCTTTGAATGTGGCAATGCGTGGAAAAATAATCATATTACATATTATTGCTTATATTGTTAAAACATCTTTGAAGTACAAGACTTCTGATACCCAAGACTTGAGGGCAACACTAGTAAATCTGGTACAATGAATATATGAAGTTCATATATTTTCTAGTAAATCTTTCCTTACCCAGATTTAGCCAACCAAACAATTTCTAGGGTTGTCTTGCATTACTGATGGTGCAAAGTGTGGTGAGCTTTAAAAATGTCTGCCATAAAAGACTAGCCCAGATGACAAAAAAACAAACAAATAAAAAGGACAAAACAAAAACCAAGTATGCCTAACTATGCTTGAGTTAAATGAAAAATTTAGCAGATGGTTATAATCATTATTCGGGTGATGGAACTACTACCAAGCACTAGTACCATTTACAAAGCACCAGTTAAAGGAAAAAGGAGTCCTGAAATACATTAAGTACCCATGGTACAAGAACATAATAATAACCCTTTGAATGTAGAAAAAAAACTATCTGAATTTTTCCATAAATAAAAGTAAATGAATGCTTTCATGTTTATAAAACACTTTTTTTACGTACATAGGAACAGAGGTATGTACCAATGCATGCTTGAATAAAGGAATCTGTTTTATAAATCAATCATAATTTACTTAAGTTTGAAATAAGATTTGCAACCTTTCCAAATAAGTCACAAAAATTGGAAAAATAGTTAATTTACTCAAAAAGCTATTATAATGTAATTATTATTAATAGTAAATGTAGTACGTATGTACACTTCACAAGTAATTTTACAAATTACTCATGAAAGTGATGCAATATAAGAATCTACAAGCAGCTCTTGGAAAAAATTTGAAAAATAGTTGATTCAACCTAAACAGCTGTAATCATAATTATCCTATTACTTAAAGTATATATGATGAAGTAATATAATGTCATGCTATTTAATACGTACACAACACGTTGAGTAATTTTACAAACTGCTCATAAGGGATGCAATATTATTCTATAAGACAACTCTGGTCCAGTTTTAAAAATCTTTCATTTCAAGCATATTCAAGAGTATTGTAAGGTGTCTTATTGTGTCCCACTGCTGCTAATAAAAGGGGTACTCTCATCCTCCTGCAATGAAGAAGTGGAGAAAAATTGAAATAAAATGCGTCAAGTTTTGGACTGCAAACATAATGTGGTGTAATCTGTGTGTAGTCCTGGACACAGTTAGTCAAAGTATTGTTCACTTGTCCCCAAAGAGAAGCATCCAATTTCTCCCGACAGTATCGCCCCCGCCGAATAAAACATTAAGGTCATGAGAATACAGAAAATGATAATGAACTCAAGAAGCTCTTGATTGTTAGACAAATTCTCCTTGTAAGTACGATAAGAAATTTATTGTACAATACAGTAGGGAGAATTAGCACACTGATGTTAGGGTTTAGGGGCTTAATTACTGGCAATAGTTCATCTTACACATTTATAAAAGGTTATTGTATGCTAGGATTGTAATTATAGTGTTTATGCCATCACATTGCCTAGGCTTTGCACTGACCTGATTATGCACGTCTTGCATAGTAATAAGACGCTGTTAAAGTATAGGAAAATTGATAATCTAATCATTAAATTGACAAACATTAAATGAGGTGATCAAGTGGTCAGTTTTAGTTTCTCTACAGTAAGAGTCATATATGCTGTATTACAGAGTTGTATTATAAACTTGAGACAGTTACAATAACTTAAATATCCCCCTAAAACTCTTCAATCATTGTTTAAATTGACTTCATTCTTATTCCCTTAATATCTACAATTACACTCTAATTCCTAAATTAATGAAAAATAAAGAAACTTTTAATACATGTAATTTTGGAGATCAGTGGCATGTTGGGGAATGTGAATCTGAATCTTGTACATACAAATGATCATTTTGTTGATAATAGTAGACTAATAGGGGAAGTGGTTGCAAGCAAGTAAAGCAGCTACAGTGTAGTGCTGCAGCCAGATTGCACAATTAGGGTACGGGTAACATTTGCTTATATATGTTGTAGTTCAATTTTATCCTTGGTTCAAATTTTATTTTCCTTTGTTTCAAACTCATTATCATACATTAACATGACCGAGAACAAAGGAAAATAAAATTTGAACCAAGGATAAAATCGAACTACAACATATATATGAAAGCTTTGCACCTATAGAACTAACACTACATACTGGAACTCCAGACATAAATTGTGTAAATTAACAGTGGATATGGAATGAGCATTAGAACTAACATTAATTTGGTTTCTGGCCAATATGTTGATCAGATATTTTTAAGTGTTCAAGTAATAGTTCTAAATAAGAAAAAAAGGCCAATCCATTTTATTTGTTTGGCTGTAACACAGAAAAGTCACTGTATGGTCAATAGATAAATTTAGTAGCAGTCAGTCAGATGTCTGTGTGTCATGTCCTTTATTGTTCTGTGAAAGTAAAACAAAGTAATAACCAGTCAACAGTTTAAATAGTAGCCCCTTAAAGGTGTCAGTTGTCAGAGACCTTGGTTAGGACTCACTTGATGACAATTTGCCACCTCCAACAGGTAACATTTGCTTATATATGTTGTAGTTCAATTTTATCCTTGGTGAAAAGGGGCTTTGCATGTACTGGTTCAAAAATTGCATTGTTGCCATCATTGCACAACGCAATTCAAACAATTCTGAATTTGTGGAAAGTATTGAGGGAAAAAATTTTGCCAAACACAAAAACTACTGTCACTTGAAGAAAAATGTTGCAGCAGGTTGTCCCATAAACATGTTGCCTTGTGTATTGTGGCCTTTCAATGAAATGTGACCTCCTGTTCTGAAATTTGAACCTCTACTTTTTTATAAGCAAGTATATGCAATGAAAACAAAGTAAAAAGAGATTTTGATGTTTACAGAATGTAAGGTCTAGGAAAAGGATCAAATTCTAGAGAAAAGTAAATAAATTACTAGTATGTAATATTTCCTTTTGAAAAAGTTCTACAAAATAATGAAGTAGCAGTACTCTCAAAGACTTTGTACAGTAACCAAATAACAGCATTAAAAGTGTAGATTATAAAACCTCTTTAAGGCAAACAAAAAAAGTACATTGTTACATTGATTACCTCTGTGGAATGACAACCATCAAGAGACGTGTTTCCAGATGATTTAGTGCCCCTTCCAAAGTAGGTTGAGAGCTTGGAATAGTCAAACAGCAAGGCTGGGTCTATTCTCTCAGTGTGATGTTTTTCTGCAATTGAAAAGTTAGATAGCTACATATTGGTAAGGGACATGCATATATGCCAAAAAAAAAAAAAAAAAAAAGGAAAGTATGAAGAAAGACAGAGAAAAAAAAATTAATACCAACACAAAAGGGAGTAAGGAGGAAAAGTTGAAGAGATACATGCATGCAAAATCTTTCTTCAGAAAATCTCAGGCAAAGTTTTAACCAGGCCTTTAAATCTCATGACCTGATTTTTAATTCCCTGTCTAGATGCTATACATTTCCTAATTTGTAATATCCTAATGAGAGTTTGGTGTTAGATCAACTTGTCAACTTTTACTTGATAAGTTTGAGTATTCCCACTACCTGTTTTCTGGATGATCGTAAAGATATTAATATTACAAGGAGGAGTTACATGTTAACCATGTCTCAATTGTTCCAGTATTTATAAAGAAACTCCTCACCAGACAGGTCTATTTACAGCAGCCACTTTGACAAACACCCAGAGCAACTCCATTAAGGCTAAGCTCTTTGTTTGACTCTCAATGACTCTTAATTTATTCATTTTCTCATCTATATTTATCTTAGTTTTGTTAATTCATTCTCACTTGATAATGACGTTCTGGAAACGTCGAAACGTCTTGTAATGTTTTCCAATATTTTATCGCAGATTTTTATTGTAAAAACATTTTGACAAACTCAGAAAATAACAAAAATCATGGTGAATGTCAATAGTTTACACAGGCAGGAGCTTCTCTTTACAAAAAGACCACCATGATAATTTTTGTTGACTTTCAGTTTTCACAGGCACACTATTCCACAGTAACTTACTAAATATGTAACTGGCAAGATATCCGATGATGTATGTGATAACAAATCCTATCAGACCATACCAAAAGAATGAGACCTCATAAACAGAACTGTGTTGTACCCTGAAAAGAAAAAGTCAATTAGACATTTTAATCACTACTGACCACTGGCCATGTTAAAGACAGGTAGCAAGGCTGTGCTCTAAGAAAAATTGAAGGGAGCCCAGTGCTCTGAAACTGTGAAATCCAGGGTGCCCAGCATATGCTTTATATGAAAAAACTACGTTTCCTGAGTCGCCCAAGAGCAAAAGTAAGGCACCAGGGGCCACCGGGCACTGCTACACCACAGCCCTGAGGTAGTGACAACTACATGTACAACAAATTAAATTTTCTTCCTTTTTTAAATTTAGTTGTTGCAGTGCTCTCAGCCCTTTAGCCTCTAAAAGTTGGGCAAGACAGTTGCACATTCATAGTTCCTATCCCTGTACAAGGGGTACCTAAAAATGTGTTGTGGGGAGTAAGGAGGGGGGATTGTGGGGAGGTGGGAGGGGCTACCTGTGATAAACTAAATATGTACTGAGGACTGGCAAAACTACAAGTTACTTTATGCTACAAAAACGGAAATAAAATTATTACAGAAATAGTGGTAGTGCACCACAGAAAGGTACTGGATTTAATATTTTTAGTTGTGCTATGGTTAAAAGGGAACTGAATGTATATGCTTCTGTTGTTTAAGGCTTGCTCTAATGGGCTTTTCAAAGTCCAAAATTTAAAGTGCACCTAAACCCAAAAATTTTTTTTCGCTTAACGAAATAAGCATATTTTTTGGAGTATTTCTGTGCAAACATTTTTTTATTTGCTCAAATCCTCAATTGTCTGTGCCCAGTCAAAATACGGAAAATCGGCCGCCATCTTGCCCCACGGCCGAGTTTAAAGAGGAATGGCTCTAGCGGGTAATGTGACGTCAAATCGAGAACACGAAAGTCTGCATTTCACACATTTTTGCTTGTTTGGGAAGGTTTTAGTCTATTTTGTCCGAAAATATGCCGACTAAGTGTGTTGTAGGAGGATGTAGCAACGTGCGAAATTTGCAAGAGGGTATCACGCTTCATACATTCCTCATACAACACACCTGGTCGGCATATTTCGGACAATATCGACCAAAACCTTCCCAAACAAGTGAAAATGTGTGAAAAGCAGACTTTCGTGTTCTCGATTTGACGTCACATTATCCGCTAGAGCCATTCCTCTTTAAACTCGGTCGTGGGGCAAGATGGCGGCCGATTTTCCGTATTTTGACTAGGCACAGAAAATTTAAGATTTAAGCAAATTAAAAAATTTTTGCACAGAAATACTCCAAAAAATAAGCTTATTTCGTTAAGCAAAAAAAATATTTTTGGGTTTAGGTGCACTTTAATATCTTTAGTTAGCTATTCACCTTTGAGCAACGTGCATGCAATTTGAGCCTGTAATTGTTGCAGGAATAAATGAGTCAAAATAATCTTTTTCTGCTACATTAATTAATAGCTCAAGTTTACGAGTTACCTTTGGGCTGGCTCTATATATGACATATTAACATTACTAAAATTGCTTGGACAGCCAGATATAGACATGGGCTGAGTAGGGTACTTGGGCGGGTGAACTAGAGCTCCTATACTGATCCAGGTAACTGTCCAAAAACCAGCCACCACTCCAATCCACACACCCTAAATGCAACAACAAGAGCAACATATCTTAAACTGTTTTCAACTGCTCTGGTCAATAACAATCTGCAATCAGGGGAGTTTTCTATCAAATCTTTCTCATGCCATGTTGATAAATAAATGTACAAAGGATAAAAGGATTAATGTCAGTATCAGAGAAACTGTGCACCAACCCTTCTTCATTTACTCTAACTTGTTATCAGTTGACTGTCGTTGGGTTAGGGGAGGGTGCACAATTGTTCGTTGGGAGGGTGCACAATTGTTCAGGTACTAATCGACATTGATCTGGATAAAGTAAGTGGAGTTGCATAGTCAGAAATCTTTTTAATAACAATAATTGTAAGGTTTTTATAAAGCATTTAAGAATCTCAATGCACTTACATAGCATAATAAAAATAAAATATAACAATGATACTAACAGTCAGTAGTACCTACACTAACAAAAATAAAGTTAAATGGGATAAAAACCTATGTAGTGTTTAGCAATACTAAAAATAAAATTTCCGGAACAGGAGTGTTTTAAGGGCAGATTTAAAAGATGAAAGAGAAGCTGCAGATTTTTAAAGAGAATCAGTAAGAGTATTCCATAATGTAGGTGCACAGAAGGAGAACGCACATTCACCGTATGTCACAGAATTTATAGTGGGGACAGTAAGAAGTGATTTGGAAGATGAACGTAGCGTATGTGGTGGATGATATTCTTGTAGCAGGGACGACAAATAGACCGGAGAAAGTCCATGAAGAATCTTAGTCTATGAAGAATCTTAGTCTAGTCAGAGCAAAAACCTCCTCAACTGATTGTTACTGGCACCCTACATTAGGAGTTTTACAACAGGGATTTTGGCAGCCTTTTGTTTCAGTCAACCTGATGTGTTACTGCTAGTAGACACTAGTAAACAGAGCTGATCGCACGCTGCATTACCTTGGTGTTGGCATGGGTTGTCAACATACCGAGAGAAAAGAGGGCCAACATTGGGCCACCGGTAGTTCCAAACATTGTTGCACTCATCTGTAAACATTAATATGTTAATGAGCACACTACTAGGACATTAGTAACTGATAAGATAACAAGTAACATTATACAACTTACATCATCATAGACTTAATTGCCAATTCTATATACCGGTACTTATCATCAGTCAGATTTGCACTAGGGTGTGTCACCCACTAGTAGATGTTTTTAAGCCATTATAACTAAGCATAACCTAGCATCCTTAGAAAATAATGCTACCTTAGTTGGAGACAAAGAAGAACCAAATTTGTGAGGGGAGAAATTGAAATAATCTTTTTGTAGCGTGAACCATCAAATGAACATTTTGTAACTTAAGTCCACACACATGAGTGTGTGTAACAACACTGACCTGTAATATCATTCCCAATTTTGAAACCAGAAATGCCAGCCCAAGGGAAATGAGGCCATAAAAGAATACTATGAATTAAAAGAGATATAAAATTTATAATTCAGATTCACTATTGCCTTCTGATTGAGCAGAAACAAGGTCTGTGTATTATGGCTAAATTGTTGTAGACTTATCCTCAACTGTTTAACTCCTACGAGTGACCAAGACAGAATTTCTCCTCCCAGTTTCAATGTGATATTAAACAGACAAGTGACAAGAATAAAGAAAAATAAAATGTCTTGCAGTTTTCCTGAAGCTTGTGGAAATTCTAATTCCTAGGAGGGAAAAAAAAACACTTTTGGACAATGAGTCATTGTTACCTAACAATTTGGACACAAGAGTTTCTCTTTCTGTTGGAATGTGCTGCACCAACAAGGGAGCAAAGTCCTCCACTGTTACCGCTGCAAGAGCATTAAGACCAGATGCTACAGTGCTAAAAAAAAAGCAACAATAAAACTTTAAATAAACTGTCACTGGATTGTGCTGTGTAACAAATTCTTAGCCATACATGCGCAAGTATCTCAATCTCTTAACACTCCTGGAAATAAATAGTCACACTAAATTTTATTTCAAAATTAGGCACTTATGCCATCCCCTCTTCGATTTTTCTATGAAACTACATGTGGTTACACAATAGATATCTTTTAGAAGTATATTGAAATCTGATGTGACCCTTTCTTGTCTTTAATTATGGGAACATAAAATTCTAAAAGTTTTATCTGGTGTAGCATAAGTTCTGAGTAATACCTAAGAGTCCCACAGAACAATGAAGCAACAAAGACTCCAGGAATACCGTGGAACTTTCCCAGAACTTCAATCACAAAGTATGGCAAAATCTAAAGAAGACAGTGAGAAATATCAAGAGATAATTATATTTAACTTCTTACATCATAATATCAGTATGCACATTCTCCAAACTGTTCTCTGTATATTTCCTAAGGTGCTAACAAAGAGAGTTTGCTTCCTGATCAAGAGCTTATTCATTTATTCTGTCCAAACTCCACGGTCAAAGTTTTCTGTTTGTGAAAGCTAATCAGTTCTTTGCAGATCAAGAATTAAGTTAGCCTGCAGTGCCGGCCTATTTTGGGTGCATGAGTGCACATTTTCGTATTAGGCCGCCATCTTAGATTTGGTAACTGTGGAGGATTGGGGCGAGGAAATATTTGCCGAGGGAGTAGGTGTTAAGTGGAAAAATGGGCAATGGGGGAGGTATTTTTCCTTCCCCTCCCTCACCCCCGTTGCCCATTTTTCCACTTAACACCTACTCCTTCGGCAAATATTTCCTTGCCCCAAGCCTCCACAGTTACCAAATCTAAGATGGCAGCCTAATACGAAAATGTGCACTCAGGCACCCAAAATACGCCAGCACTGCAGGCTAGAATTAAGTAGCATTAGTTTACCTCGTCATCTGTGGATATTTCCCCAATACTTCCCGGATCACAAGAAGCATAGTATGCATAGATAACCAATCCTGTTAGGACCGTTACTGTTGTACTAAAGATGTTCAGGGGAAGATTCATCCACACAGCCCTATGAAAAGATAATTATTATTATTATTATTATTAGACAAATTACCTTCAGAATTTATGAATAATTCTTTACCTGTTATGTGTTGGCAATCTGTTTACATAATATTACCTAAGTTCAATCAGATAATTCTTAAAAAGAAAACATCTCAGTCTAAACACAATCAAAAGAAATAAATCATGCTTGGAATACTGTATTAACTGACAAGATCATTGTGCACAAAACTAGTTATATGGTTGTAATTATATTGGTCTAGAGTGTCTGTGGTAAAGAAAAATCAGTATTTTCCCAAGTAACTCAAGCTGTGATAAATCCTGCTTGCACTTGAGAATGCACCCGTAGTAAAATGATCCTAATAGGTGCCCTGGGTGGGAGGTGTGGTGGCCTGATGGATAGTGCGCTTGACTCCAGATCAAGTGGTCTGGGTTTGAGCCCTGGATGGGGACATTGTGTTGTGTTCTTAGGCAAGACACTTTACTCTCACAGTGCCTCTCTTCACCCAGGTGTATAAATGGGTACCAGAAAATTTAATGCTGGGGGGTAACCCTGTGATGGACTAGCATTTTATCCAGGGGGAGAGTAGAAATACTCCTAGTCACTTCATGCTATGGAAACTGGAGTTAAGCACCAACTGGATGGGCCACTTGGCTTATATACAGACTTTACCAAAAGGTGCCCTGCAAGGAAGCCTGGTAAATAATTTCAAGCTTTAACAGGATTTCAATGAGCTTCAGAGCAACTCACCAGTCTGTATCATTTCTTTATTTCTAGAAACAACTTTGTTTTTATACCTCTGAGCTGACTTAAAGGACCTTGAGGTCAGAAATCTTTGGACAGCTGTCTGGTTGGTTGCATAAACTGGTAGCATTTGAAATGCACCACCAATTAGGAAAACCCACAATGTGCTTCGGTGTGTCGGATCTATGGAAAAACTGTAGAGAAAAAAAGATCCTTGGCTGTAAAGAAACCATAATTATGGCTCTATGCTCTGTTATTTACAGGTTCAGTGCAATTTTTAATAGTGATCATAGTAATCAAGATTTGTCAACAAACTTACTCAAAATCAAGTCTGTGCCCCTTGTAAGCGATATCAAAAACTTTTCCCAGACTGCCAACCTTTATTGTTCCCACTGTAATAATTGTTGTCAGCCCAACTAACATGACTATGCCTTGGAACACGTCTGTCCATATTACAGCTTTCATGCCACCCTGAGGACAGTGTAATGAACAGTACAACATCATAAGTCTAAGCCCTGCCTACAAACATTTTGTGACAAGCATTTCACATTATGTGAGATCTCTCATATATGTTCACTACCATCACCCGTCTTTTCATACCCTGAGTCATTTTGAACCCATTTAGGTAATTTTTACCCAGTCAATTGAGTCCCTTCATGCCCAGCTTGGTTGTTTCATACCCATACTAATGAAATATGTTTTCCATGTTAAGTATGTTTAAAGTAAGGTTGGTATTAATGAATATTGGGACAGGTAATAAATGATCAGCGGTTTGGGTACATATATCAAACGGATTTGGGTACAAACTTACTCAAACTTGAGTACAAACCAACTAAATTTGGGTACAATAGAGTTGGGTATGAAATGACCGTGGGTACACAAGGCTGTGCTCTTAGAAAAATTGAAGGGAGCCCAGTGCTCCGAAACTGAGAAATCCAGGGTGCCCAACATATGCTTTTTATGAAAAAAAAACTAAGATTTTTGAGTCGCCCAAGAGCAAAAGTAAGGTGCCAGGGGCCACCGGGCGCTGCTAGACCACAGCCCTGGTACAAAAGAACCAGATACCTCCACTACTACTGTCACAGTAACCGCACTCTTATCTTAAGCATTTTAAAATTTTGGCTGGTTTTTGAATGTCTAATAAACACAATCTGTATGAAATGGCAAAAAAATTTTGATAGATGTTATGTTTCATAGGATTACCACCAATTCAATGTGTCTCTGATGGACTTGATGATGCCCAAATCAGTGCTGTACTATAAGGAAAATTGAATGGAGCCCAGTGCTCTGAAAGTGTGAAATCCAGGGTGCCCAGCATATGCTTTCCATGAAAAAACTAAAATTCCAGAGTTGTGCAAGAGCAAAAGTAAGGCGCCAGGGGCCACTGGGCGCCGCTAGAGCACAGCCTTGCAGATGGGTCTTGTTGTGTTGTTTGTTGGTCCCTGGATTAAATTAACCTCATGCAATTCTCAGTTGTATTGTGTCCTTGTAGATTCTCTAAATTATATATATTACAGTTACTGTAGATTTTTTGAAATGCTTTTCTCGAAGCCTTGTGAAAGAATTTTCAAGAGGCATATATCTGGATCTCTTTATTATCTGCCAGTTTTCTCAGCAACAAAATGATTCTTCAAGAATAAAAACAAAGAACTAACAAGGACTTACTACTGTGGTGTAGAAAGTGCAGACAAGACCAGTTACAACTGTAGAAAGCCATAGTGGAAAACCTGTCACTAAATATGCAAAATAATAAGTGCACAATCAGTGAATTACTATATATTTTTTAAATAAACCACTCTATGCTCTACATATATAGGTATATTCAGTTGGTATATCTATTACTTTTTTACCTGATTCTAAGGTGAGTGATGGCCCATATAATACAATAGCAGTATACAAAACCTGAAAAGAGAGCAATTTCTTGAGATGAGACCAAAAATAGCATGACATACAGGTGATGAAAAATGACTGACGGAAAGAAAATTGGCCTAAAATTCCTGCATGTGCGATGTGCAAGTCAGGCTAAGTTTGTATTGACAGTTTGTCTGCGCCAAAATTTTTCACGAGAAGGCACTAACACTGGTAACAACACTCTAAATGATTAATAACAACCTGCCACAGTGATACAGATTTCAATTACTGATGTACAGTATATGCTCTGCGTAATCATGTACAAGTAAATAAGCTTGGCCAACAGATAGGATAATTATTTTAATCTTAATTCATGTTACAATTTCAACACAGCTTAATATCCTTTCAGTTTTACAGGACCCTTGTCACCTGGTAATGGCCCATTTATTCACCATGTAGTTCTCTGTGGCTCAGTGGTAGAGCATTAACCCTTTCAATCCCAAGATCTTCTTAGCAATTCTCCTTACTTTCTGCCATACATTTCTTATGATGTCAATTTGAAGAATTTGGTGTTCAATCAACCAATAGTCCCTTAATTAAAACTAATATTTCTTTATTCTCTTTACTTATCTGCTTGGTATGGTAGTGATGATGTGAGGAGAAACTATGACTTGATCGCTCATGAGAGTTAAAGAGTTACGGAACAGAACCTGTAAGGTCTGAGGTTTCATTCTTCTTGAGGACTCATTGTTTTTGTCTTGCAGCCAAGACAAGGCAATAAATATGTTTCCTTTTGGATCAATTAATTGATTTGACATTGCTACCACCATAACTTATTCAATAACTTGCATTATTAGACATTGTAGTCACCATCTGTCTTCTCATTGGCTAAACACCCACAGTTAATTCTGGGAAACAGCACAACCTACAGATTATTCACTAATCTGTACCTACAGATTAATGCATGATTTCTTGTGGAGCAATGTCAAGTTCACAGACAGCAAAGTAAGAATGGCTTCTCGATTCGCTTCATCTACCCAGCCAGAAATTGAGAAATTACTTGAATATAAAGATTCCGAAAATACTAAAAGATCGACAAAAGTGGAAAAGGAACTGTTCAACGAATATATTGGATATATCAACAAAGTTGAAATGGTAAATTGGCCACTGTAATGATTACAAAAGCTGATGTTTCGAGTGTTAGTCCTTCTTCGGAGCGAATAGAGGAATTGTGGGTTGTGTGTGCTTGTAAAGGCAGAAAATGGAGTTATGTTATTGGTGGGAACATGGCAATGGCAAAAACAAGAATGAATTAATGGAATGAAAATTTTTTGTTGATCCCTGTGGGATTTAGACTACCAGTTTGAAAGATGAGCTTTTGTTCAAGATTTTTGTGGCTTTCCGTGCTACCTAAGTGTAAGGAAAGACTGCAGATTGCCATATGTTGCTTAGAATGACTAGGGAAATTAAAATGCGTAGCGACTGGTTTCGATGTGTCCTTATCATTCCTTTCCACGTCTCGAAGGTGTTCTCGGAATCGGTCACCTAGTCCTCTGCCTGTTTCGCTGATGTATATCTTTTTGCAATAAGTGCAAGTTATGCAATAGATTACATTGGCGGAGGTGCACGTGAAGTGATCGGTGATCTTAATGGATCGTTTAGGTCCCGATATTTTATCAGTGTTGTGAATGAAAGGACACATTTTGCATTGTGTACGAGTGCATTTAAAAGTGCCTGGTTGGTCATTAGTCTGAAAAGAACTTCTGACCAAAAAATTGCCTACGTTTTTGTTGCATTTGAATGAAAGGAGCGGAGGCAGTGAAAAGATAGTGCTTGTCTCTGGATCATTTTGAAGCAATTTAAAGTTTTTAAGAATTATGGATTTAACTGAGTGGTTGTGAGAGTGGAACGTGAGAGTGAATGGAATGCAGTCGGAATCTTCCTTATGCGACATTTGTAGTGCTGAATGTTGATCAATAAGTTGGACGTGGTGGTAACCCGCTTGAACAACAGAAACAGGGTAACCACGTTTATCGAAAAACTGGCACATTTGACTCTGATTTGTGGTGGAAATCAGAGTTACCACTACATAAACGACGAAGTCTTAAAAACTGAGAAAAAGGAATGGAATTCTTAACGTGAGATGGATGCAAAGACAAATATAACAAGTAATTATGTGAGTCTGTAGGTTTGTAATACACACTAGTGCATAAACCGTTACCTTCAATTGAAACTTTGATGTCTAAAAAGGATAAAGAATTGTCAGAAATTTCCCAGGTATATTTCAGAGCCGGGTGAAAAGAATTGACTGCGGTTATGAATTGAGTGAGCTCCTCTCTGGTAGAGGAGGTAGCGCCGATACAGTCGTCGATGTTACCACTGCGCCCAACTTATTGATCGACATTCAGCACTACAAACATCACATAAGGAAGATTCCGACCGGATTCCATTCACTCTCACATTTCACCCTCACAACCACTGAGTTAAATCCATAATTCTTAAAAACTTTAAATTACTTCAAAACGATCCAGAGACAAGCACTATCTTTTCACAGCCTCCGCTCATTTCATTCAAACGCAACAAAAACATAGGCAATTTTTTGGTCAGAAGTTCTTTTCAGACTAATGACCAACCAGGCACTTTTAAATGTGCTCGTGCACGATGCAAAACGTGTCCTTTCATTCACAACACTGATAAAATATTGGGACCTAAATGATCCATTACGATCACCGATCACTTCACGTGCACCTCTGCCAATGTAATCTAATGCATAACTTGCACTTATTGCAAAAAGATATACATCGGCGAAACAGGCAGAAGACTAGGTGACCAATTCCAAGAACACCTTCGAGACATGGAAGGAATGACAAGGACACATCGAAACCAGCCCCTAGGCATTTTAATTTCCCTAATCATTCTAAGCAACATATGGCAATCTGCAGTCTTTCCTTACACTTAGGTAGCACGGAAAGCTGTAAAAATCTCTTTACAAAAGCTCATCTTTCAAACCGGCAATCTAAATCCCACAGGGATCAACGAACACTATTCATTCCACTAATTTATTCTTGTTTTTCTCGTTGCCATGTTCCCACCAATAACGTAGCTCCATTTTCTGCCTTTAAAAGCACACACAACCCACAATTCCTCTATTCACTCTGACAAAGGGCTAACGCTCAAAACGTCAGCTTTTGTAATTGTTATGGTGGCCAATTTACCATTAATTTTTCAACTTTGTTGATATATCCAAATTATTTCATAACCCCCACCGATGCAGCCCCCTAACACTTTCTTTCAAAACTATCAGCCTTTGTTCTTTGAATACCTTAAAGAGAAAAATATCCAGGAGCCACACGACAAAAAGGAATAAGCCCAATTGAAAATTTGTTTACCACACAGTTGTACATTTTTTAAGTGTTCAAAAATAAACTGTGTTCACTGCGATAATGCAATTGGCGTTATTTTCTTTAAAACAATGTATAATAAAACAATTATTGGATTCAGCTTTTGTGATGTCTGGAATAATCAAGGTCTCAGTGTTATCAGCTTCAGCCTTCGGCTTCGGCTGATAACACTTACCTTGCCCTTGATTATTCCGGATATCACAACAACTGAATCCAATAATTGTTTAAAGCTGGAAGAAAAAGACAAATAGATCTGACTAGTAAATGCCAAAAACTCAAATATTTACTTACTGTTTGTATAACAAACACTACAGATCCTAACATCCTCACACTGAAGGAGAATCTTCTTTCTAGATACTGAAAGCAAATGTTGTTGAAAAGCAATTAGTCCCATAAAAGTATATTTTGTAAATGTGCCAGACTGTCAAACTAATCTTGATGTCTGAGTACATTTTGAATGACACTGTAATAAGCCGTGGACAGAGACAGCAGACAATGAGAATTAAAGCACGTGTTGTTTAACGGTGAACTGAAAACAGAAGATCAAAACAAGCCTGCCAAGACTGACAGGTAACATGCGTGACGCGTGACGGGCAACAACACTATCATGACTTTTACTTTGGGTATAAGTTATTTGTTAATAAGTGTTCATATTTCATTCAGATTTAGAGTGAACTGTCTCAAAAGTTTTAATTTATTAGAAAACAGTAGTCAAACAACTGTGTTGACATGTTATAAAATATTTGGTTCTTATGTCAGCTGTGCATTCATCCAGATATGAAGTGCTTGGAAAGTTTGGAGAGCACTCAAGAAGCTCAAGTTGCTCTTGGCTGCCCCTCGAGCAATTCTTATGCATCGTTGGTGCTCTTCAAACTTTTGGGGTCCTTCTTCCCTGTGAACTTAACTTGACATATGAACCAATTGTTAATCAAATAAAGAGTCAAACAACAAATATATATGAAATACATATATATGAACTGCGGTTATGAAACGTATACGTGCACGATCCTTCGCAGTAAAGCACTATTTAAGCAATAGTGAAAATAGTGCTTTACTGCGAAGGATTGTGCACATATACAAATGAAGAGTCTAAGGAAGGCTAAATGGAGGAAGGGAAGCGATATTTCAAAGTCTAGAACTCCAAATTTTGTGCCAATCTTGTTACTAGGGTCACAAACTTAGCCGTAAGGAATTCTTAACTCATATCCTGTAATTGGATCGGTTAGCTTCTCTACAAGGGCGGTATAGTAACAATAGTCGCACTGGAAATTTGGGGATTTCTTCATAGAATCGCACAAATTGTAAAGATTTGCTATTTAATTTGTTCATAAAGGATATCATTTAAAAATTTCGAATACCGTACTTAAATTACCCTGTAAAAAACCTTGCTTAGAATTCAAAGATATTGTGCGATTCAGTTCCATTATTCAGCGGCGAGTTGCATAACCAGGCCGAAATAAAAAGATATATATTTTATCCCTTCAAACTGAGCTACCTTGGAATAGACTCACCGACATAGAACTTTACAAGAGAGAAGGTTAACAACGTTTGTTTAGTTATTTCAGAATGAATACATGTCGAGTAATTCTACTTTCCGATGCCAAAATGATATAAAAATGTGTACGAGAAAAAGAATTCAAAACGAATGTTACTTGCTCACGACAGATGATTACAGCAAGTAAACATTTTTACACAATGAAAAACGATGAATACTCTGTTTGTTCAAGTGTTCGTGGTACACTGTGGGGTTACTCAAACACATTAAAACTTGTAGGTGGTATATAGACTTGAAGAAAATAATTCGAAAAATAAATTTCACACCTTCAAATTGAGATAAACTGGAAATTTGGTACTAGGCGATCAGTCCAAATACGGCGGAATTTATTAATGACATGACAACCCACCTCGTAACTACTGGTCAAACGAAGGTTATAATACACAGGTAAGAAAACCAACGCCATGATTGGTACAGAAATAAAGTTCGTGAAGGATTGGATCCAGTACTGAAAGCCATACGTATAAACTTCAGCTGGATTTCCTAGAATCGCGATGGACGAAACAAAAGAAGCAAGGACGGAGATGGCAACCGGTATGCTAGCCATACTTCGACCAGCCATGAGATATTCGTTGTTATTTTGCTGTGCTCCACCGGCTCTAGAATAGAATATTCCAATACCCATAGATGCCAGTAAAGTTAGAGAAAATACAACGAAGTCCGCCACGGTAAAATGTGCGTGAAGCGCCATGGCGGGAAGATTGTAATAACACGACGATAAAATTTGTTTTTCTTCAAAATTGAGCCTCCTGATATTGAAGCCAGCGATTAAATTAATTGGATTAATTACTTTATGTAAGATCATGTTTGTGGTTTATTCAACATGGCTTCCAAACTGAGTATTTCTGCTGTGAATGAGCTCGATTACAGATATTTTATCCGCAAGTTTGGCAATATTGTCGAGGAAACGAAACTATGTGCAGCAGCTGTATGCGCTAGGAGACCTTTTAGGTCATTTGACAACTTCGTGGAGGCGATATGCCAGTTTATCAACGAGCTTCCCAAAGATGGAAGAGCAGGTATATTGCGCAACCATCCTGATTTGGCTGATCGTCTAGAATCACTCACTCCCGAATCCCAAAGAGAACAAACACACGCTGGTATCACAACGCTAACAAAAGAAGAGATTCAAGAGCTAAAGCATCATAACCAGCTTTACAGTGAAAAGTTTGGATTTCCATTTGTGATTTGCGCTCGTTTAAACAACAAAGATGCAATACTGGAAGGAATAAAAACTCGCTTAAATAATGACGGTGATCAAGAGCTTGAGTGCGGGATTGAAGAAGTAAAGAAGATCATGGTGCTAAGGATGAAAGATTTGGTTGAAAGCGAGGACTCTAAATTATGAAAAAACTATTAACTATATATATTTATTGTTTGTAAAAAGGGTAAGGAACAGAAAACAGTCGTTTGGGCAAGAGTACCATATAACCCCATACAATAATTATGCATTCAGTCTTTGTTCAATTAAAACAACAGCGAGAACAGTAGAACTCCGCAGAGACTAATAGTCTTTGTTTTCAAAATTTGAATTTTTTTTTTCCAAGTCTTTTTTTAAAACTGGGTAAATTTGGCGCGTTCTGGCTTTGCAAAACGGAAAACTCAAGTAATTTTCCAGAGGTTTTTAATTTTGAAATATAACTGACTGTTCAGTTTCGCTTTGAAAGCGTAAAATTGGCCGGAAAATAACGTTAAGTTTACGGTCAGCTTTGAAGTTTGTCAATGCAAAGTTTAAATAAATGTTGTGTCTTACCTGTTCTTGTGGTTTCGGTTGATTCTTTCATTATCCTTTCGTGTCCTAGTGATGAAAATTGTTCGTGAAGGCCGGTGCATACAGCGATGCAAAGAAACCTTTGTATCTAGTCTTTCTGGACTTTATAAAGTTGGGCGATATGTTCGATAATGTTTCCAAAGGGATCGTTTCTGTAGTGCTGACGCCACATATATTCTTGTAGGTAGCCATCGAAAAGTCCTTTGGATGTTCCTGTTGGGGCAAACCTCGCTTGATTCCCCACCATGTATTTTCGATACCCTGTGAGTGCGCACCGGTGAATTCCGGCGCATTGAAGCCATTCCATCGCAACCCTTTTTTGAACATCGCCACTCGTGCCCGTCTCGCGATGAAGCACGTCGCGACCAGCTAAGTTCATTGCTGCACCCATCTCGAGGACATTTTACCGACGTCGCAAGCAGGTTGTGATCCTTACACCACTGTATGCACCGGTCGTGATCCGATAATATTCGAGAAAGTCGAATAAAATTCAGTCTCTCCATCTCCGCGCTCCGAGTTGTTGTTGTTCTTCTTTCTTTGATGTTATTAGAAAGAGGTATGAATAAATTTTGTTTTCTATGTGGTATTTGGCCAATCATAGAGAAGAAATGCATTCTTTAGTGCAAAGGGGAACTTTGGTGCATTATATCAATGCACATATTGTTATGAAAATTATTTTACTGAAAGGTAAAAAAAAAAAGTAACTTTTGGAGAAGAACTCCTAACTGGTTTGCGTAGCATAGTGGTAAGGCTATGGTTTGATAATGGTCTGATAATAACGCGTTGTCTGAGGAGCGAGGGTTCAAGGCTCAGCAGAACTGCCAAGAAGGTAAAAAGGAAAGAAAAGAAAAGAAAAAAAAAACCCGAGGAGAAGTTAGGAACAAAGGGGAGAAGGGAGAAGAACGTGAGAAAGGAATGGAGACGAAAAAGCCGCTTTCAATCATTTCTCTTTTATTGAAGCAGTAAGTACTTATTAGCAATGTGTATATGCTAAACCCATGGGAATAAGTCATTGTCTTAAAAAACAATGGGGTGCATACATAATTAATGAAATTGAATACATAATCAATGTATGGGGTTATATGGTACTCTTTCCGGCAGTTAAAATAATTCATACTTGGTCAAGGAGACATAATTTGATATTTATATTGCGAAAATTAACATGTGGATATGATGAAATGCGCATCACAACACTTTTTGGGGGCCGGACTGCATCAGCAGTTTACAAACAATCGAAGGAACTTATTTGAAGATGCACCCTCCCCCCCAATTCCCAGTAAACAGGCCAGACCACATCACAGTAATCTCTTGAGTGGGTTCTTTAACGTCCCCTGCCTAACCAAATTAACTAATTAATAGATGCAGGAGACGGGACCCACGTTTTATTCGTCCTTATCCAAGAAGACTAGAATGTCTATCCATTTCTTGATATAATAGAAAGGTAGTGCATTCTCCTCAGTTATTTTAAGACCTTGAGTGTTGGTCCGGCCGCGGCTCGAACCATCGACCTCGACCTCCCGCGCAACAGTCCAGCGCTCTAACCAAGTGTTCAGTGCTGGATCAAACCATTCTGCTGTATAGGCATTGGTGTTTCCTCCAATAAAATACAACTTTCCCTGACAATACCCTAAATTTTGACTACAAAAATATCTTGTGGAGAGAGTATTTGCCAGTCTGTACCATTGCTTTGTTGAGGGTAGGTAGCATATTGTCAATCTCTCTTCCCAAGCTACAATAGCATCTTCATGTGTTCTCAGACAATTCCTTGGTGCCTGAGCGAAAAAAGATTCTAGATCTCTTTGGATCATCATTCTCATAGCATCTAAAGCGAAGTTTGCGCAATCAAGATTGTTCTTTACCATAGGATCAGATATAATAACTTCTACGAAGAAGTCACGTGGCAAATACATAAATCGAATGTGACGAAACAATTCGGCGTCAAAGCTTTGCTCTTGACTTTTGTTTGTTGTGATCCAATTCCTCAAGATTTGAAACACTTCTTCCTCTCCACGTACGTTTATTTCGTCACTGGAGATCCACTACAAGAATTTCTTTCTGCTCAAATTTAGAAAGTCTTCCGTTTTCGCTACGGTGACGAAGTTTTCTAGAATGAAAACCCTCGCGCCTTTCATGAGCTCTTCGCACTGGTACTTCACGCTTAAATGGTAAGTTGCAACGCAGTGGGACAGAGACAGTCCACGTAAAATAACTTGTGCACACAAATCCTTCAAGCTTGGTATCATGAGGTAGTCTGCCACAGCCAATAAATCACAGGCGACTACTTCTCTCACATCTACATGTCCTCTGTACATATACTTCAAAACTTCCTCCATCACCTCTTTGCTGGTTTGTTCCAATCTGATAACGCCTTTTTTCTTTTCTTTCATTTCACTGTTCAAAGCATTGTTAAAGAACGGACTTCCTGCACATATCACTACTCTGTGCGCTTTCAGACACGCCAGATCGTCGCCGGAGCCAACTTTTAGAATCACATCGCAGAACTGCTCGTTCTCCCTCTGTATATTGAGGCGGTTCATCATTTCCACGCAGAATAAATGCTTCTCAGTCTCTGCAACTGGTTCTTGATGGAATGGACAAGTGAGTGAATTACACGTAAAATGCTGAAGCACACATAATGGACTGAGTATGATGTCCGTATCTTTTTTAGCGTTTTTATTAATGAATTTGAGCGCCATAATTTATCGCTCAAGTTGTTCCTTTTTTCGAACGTAACTTTTGCTTTAATAATTTGCATACAACCGGTCCCAGAGGTCAGCAACCATTACTGTCTTTTCCTTGGACTATGCAAACGGCTTGTGCAGTAGTCCGGTTGCTTATATTAGGTGGCGATGTCGAACTAAATCTTGGCTCAGATCAACACAGAGGAAAAGCACATCGTTCTAAGATGCCCTGCCTGCGAATAGACAGTAAAGAGTAACAACAAACGTCTTGTATTCACTGTTTGCTTTAATCAAACACACGAAGCGTGTACGGGTATCGGTTCCTTCCTCAAAGACACAGAGGGTTCAATTCCTCGTGACTGGATTTGTTACAAATGCACTTTAATTCAGCTTCCTTTTTACAATGAAAGACTATCTGATTTCACTGTTCAGAGCTTACGAGACGCTGTAGAGGTCGGAGTTGACGCTCCTGACATCATGGTAACGTGAAAGAATCCCCTGCTGCTGGAAGTGCACGAGTCTCTGAGCGATCCATTGAGCTCAGCACGATTTTGCAACGTTGTGATAACAACGTAAAAATCGCTTTCTTAAATGTGAACTGTGTGGCTGGCTTTAAATTGTTTCAGGTGGAGTCACTGATACTCGAGGGCACCTTCAATGTTTTTGTACTTGCTGAGACAAAGATAGATGGAGCTTTCCTTGATTCACACTTCTATATCAAAAGGTACAAGATGTTCCGTAAAGATCGTAATAGATTTGGAGGAGGTCTTCTTGTTTAAATTGGAAGAGGTTTGATCACTCAAAGAATTAATCATCTGGAAGGTAATCATATCGAATCGATCGCTCCGCTGGTGCAGCCTAAGAAGTCATCGAAGAGAACACTGTTTCTGTGCGCGTACAAACCACCAAAATAATGTAACCAAACGTCTCGGTGGGAATCGGAGGTCAACTCCCTGCTGTTTAATGCCTCTCAGCGTTATTACAACCTAGTGATCCTTGTTGATCTAAATTGCGATATCTTACATCCGGACAGAGGATCCAGGGAGGGAAGAGCCTTACTGAACTACTGAACTTAGTGATCGAATATAAGTTGACCAACTTGATTAGGGAACCCACGAGAGTGACTGCAACAGTCTACTACTCTCATCGACGTAATCCTGACTAACAGGCCTCGGTATTTTTTAACGTCTGGCATGTTAGATATCTATGTTATTAACCAAGCGCGAGGGCACGGTACTGGGAGAATATCGGCCCAAGGTCTTGACAGTACGGACCAAGCGCAGCGAGGTCCGTACAAAAAAGACCGAGGGCCGATATTCTTCCAGTACGGTCCCGAGAAAGCTTGGTTAATAAGAGATTTATCATACGACTGAAGTTCCAAGGGACACAAGTGCAGTATCATTCGGGACCATTCGGGACAGTGCCCGGTCCAATACTGAGAGAATATTGACTGGCAATAGAGCATTTTGATTGGTTGATTTTAGTTATTGGCCCTCTGACTGCCCTAGTCGTGTAATAAGGCATACATATTTGAGGACATCGACTACATCTATTGGGCTTGGAGTCACCTGTTATCAAGTGTTTTCGACGAACACGCGCCAATTAACGTAGAACAATAAATCGTGAGCTCGTACCATTTATGACACCTGAGCTACTCGAGGCAAGCAGGAAACGCGATAAATTAAAGCGCCTTTACAACAAGTCTAAGTGCCAGCTAGATTGGGACAGATATAAGACTCAGCGAAACTTTGCATCTTCATTGAGACGTAAGGCTGTATCCAACTATTTTCGCATCGGCCACTGCCGCAGATGCCAAAGGCAACCCCAAGAAATTTTGGCAAACGGTCAAGCCTTTCATGCACTCAAAGAAAAACATCACCCAGGACTCCATTCATCTTAAATAAGGTGATAGCCTTGTTGTTAACAAACTGGAAGTAGCACAATTTTTCATCCTTCTTGAAGGACAATGATAGAGATGGGCATTACAATGATAATTCCGGTTTTACTAGTGTCCAGGCATCTCGGCCATACAGACCCGCTGTGTTGCGGGAGAAGCTTTCCAGTTTCGTTTTGTACTGAGTCCACCTGAAGTCGAACTTGTACTTAAGTCACTAGGTCCGAAAAAAGCAACTGGCTATAAGATACCGCCAAGAACATCATGATTGCGGGATGGTGCTGATACTCTTGCTTGTCCGATATCTGTTCTTATTAACAAGATCATTGACTCTGGCTCTGTGCCAGCTGCTTGGAAGCTGGCCGAAATCTGTCCCATCTTCAAAAAGGATAATCCTCATGATGATAAATCTAACTTTCGGCCAGTGTTGATTCTAGTTAGTCTGGATAAAGTTTTTGAGAAGTGCCTTGCACGCCAACAGTCTGATTATTTTAGACCGATCTTGTCACCATTCCTGTCTGCGTACAGACGGGGTTACAGCTGTGAGGCGGTACTTCTACGTTTGATCGAGGATTGGAGGAATGCACTTGACAATAAGCGTGTTGTTGGCGCAGTTTCTATGGATCTGAGTAAAGCCTTTGATATGATACCGCATGACCTCATCCTCGCCAAGCTGGCTGCCTACGGTGTTTCTCCAGTCAACCTGCCCCTCCTACACAGTTACCTTAGAGATAGGTCCTAGCGTGTCAGGATAGAAGATGTAACCTCTGATGTTGTTGTTTTTTCTAAGGATGTACCCCAGGGATCGGTATTATGGCTCCTCTCTTTTAATATTTATCTTAATGATCTGTTCTATTTTATCAATCGTGCTAATTTGTCTAATTATGGTGATGATAACCAAATTTATTTCAGTGATCGCGATCCTGAGGTGGTAAAGTCCGTAATTAATGGCGATCTCGCTGTTGCGAGTCGTTGGTTGGACAATACTACGTTAGTGCTCAACCCCGAGAAATGTAAATGCATTATTCTTCCAAAAAGCTATCCTTGTGATCTTACCTTTAGTATTAATAATGTACAGGTTCCTATCGTAGACAATTTAGAACTTTTAGGCGTAACCATCGATAACTCGCTAAATTTTAGTAAACACATTGGCAAGATTACTAAGAAAGTTGGAAATCAGTTAGATGTTTTGAGTAGGCTAAAGAACACGCTATCAGTTTATTCAAAGATGTGCCACTACAACTCGTACGTAATGTCTTATTTCACTTACTGTGCTGCGATCTGGCATAATTGCAATGAGTCTGAAAAGCAGAAGGTGGAAAGGCTTAATGTGAGAGCTCTAAAGTGTGTCTACAACAAACGGGTGCCCCTTTATGGTGATGACTACGCCTTAACTTTGTCTAATCGTCGTCTACAGGACTTTGCCATATTAATTTTTAAAGCTGTAAACGGTATGTTACCTGGATATTTACGTGACTTGTTCGTTGTACGTAATAATGTGAAGTGCTTGAGAGGCACCAACAAGCTTGTTGTCCCACATAAGAAAACTATAAACTTCGGCTTAAAATCTACAACTTTTATTGGTGCCAAAGTGTGGAACTCTTCACCGGACGAATTACGTTCAATGGCAACCCTTAAGGAATTTAAGAATGCTATAAGAGAGTTCAGAATGTTAGTTATTAATTATGTAATGTCCTGTAAATTTTTTTTTAAAATTTTTATACTTTGCCCGGCATATTAGCATGTATTACAAGGGGCCTAAGTAGCCTCAACAGCCCGAGTTGAAATAAAGCTACCTACCTACCTACCTACCCACCTACCTACCTACCTACCTACTTACCTACCTACCTACCCACCCACCTACCTACCTACCTACCTACCCACCTACCTACCTACCTACCCACCTACCTAGTGTTTAATCAGATCCAGCCTTGTTTGACTGAAGATGAATGCTGAGAGTGGATGCATTTTCTTTGCCAGAACATAACGAGCAATCTTGAGAAGGGGGATACAAGTATAGGCTTGGGTAGCCAATCAGAATGCAGTGAATAGCAATCTGCTGCAGTGAAATAATATATTATATGAATACATGGCCAGTACCAAAAGCTTCATTAATTTAAATTTCCGATGCTATAAATATAAAGGATGTTAATAGAAAGCTGGCAGTGCCCGTGGGCAATATGAAATGAATCCTGTGTTCTAATTGACTTCCAGTATAGGCAAGATGGGCCCATCTTGTCCGCTCGGGATTGCCCGTTTTGATCCAGTGCAAATAAAGAGTTCATGAAGCAGACTTACAAAATTAGTAACTTTTAGACAATAACGTTGACAAAGTAGCAAAACATGGTAGAAGACAATAAAAACAAAGAAAACATAAAAGACCCTCGTGGGTTTATTGTACTACAAACACAGTTCCCTACTCTTTCTCTCTCTCTCGTTCTAAAGTAACAAATATTCGCATCACACAATGATGTTTTATTATTACATGGGACTAACCTTTAACATACTTCTTACTATGTAATGAACTAAGCCTAAATGCAACTAAAATAGCTTGGTGATGATAAAATTGGGTTATTAAAAAAATTTGTCACAATTGCTATTTTTACTGAACTTTTGAGAAAAAAATCAACTTAAATGACAAAACAGAACATGTTTGTTGAGCAGCAATGGAGCTTGTTCTCTATTGAGGTTTACTGTTTTTACTTTCCTAATTTTCCTTTGCAAGAAGATGAAGCCACTAAAGACATGAGCTTTAACTTGAACCCAATTAAACATGTTAATGCTGCATCAGCAAAAGCTATCTTAACAACTGCACCCAGGTTTGAAAGCATTTATAATTACTATACCTCTTCAGATTTCTTATTGCACAAGCAGATGCATACTAGATTTAGGTGCGCTGTCGCAACCATGGAGATTTCCCACACGAGTACAATTTTGTAATCTTTTGAAACCAGATACTTGTTTTCTTTGTACAGTTTTAGTTGACTGATGGACATGTGAACATTGACTGCAATAATTGCATGTACATAAGACTTTGGTCAGTCCTTTTTCAAAGCAAAGATGAAGAAATAGGTTTACAATACGAGGTCAATTTTGTTATATAAGGACAAATCAATTAAAGAAATCAATTGACGAATCAATACAAGTCTTGAAGTTTATGACACGTGCCATTAGAACTCACAAGAGATTCTAGGACTTTCAAAGAATTTATGCTACTTGTGTCAATTTTACCAGATCAAGACCTATCTGGTCTGAGTTTTAAAGAAAACCTCTGTCTACTTTTTCCTCAATACCCTGGTGTAATATAAACCAACAATGGCAACCAAACACTTGCAAACACAGGGAGAGATTACGAATGTAGAAAGCATTTCTTTGCTAAAACTATTTATCTCTAGCAGAGGGTTCTGTCATTAAACTTAATAAACAGAATACATCACCCTTCCCCCCTCCACATCAGTTTTACTGCTTCTAGTAACTGAAAATTTTACGTCTCTGAAGCGACCTCGCATGAATTCAAAATCTCTCTTGGTATTCTCAGACAAGAAATGCGGAAGTTATCAACAATATCAGGAAATCTGCAACAATATACCCACTGCTTTGTGATAGAATCATAAATGTGTAATTTCAAGATAGTTCCTTGTGTATCATCTGCACATTCACCAGACACAAATATTGTCCCTTTGAAACTAATTGCACTTAGCCACCGCAATCGTAAAGCAAGGAATGCAGGACTTGGAATGCTACTCCACTTGTCAACAACAGGGTCATACATTTCAGCAAAGGTTGAAACCGACACACCTGACCACTTAAGACCGCCAAATACAAACACTTTCTCACTGACAGCTGCACCAACAGCACCTCCTCTTTTTTCCAGAGTTGGAGAAATTCTAGCCCATGTTTTTTCTTTTGGATCAAATCTTTCAGCAATAGCCACAAATCCATGTATTGTATTGCCTCCAACTGCATACAAGAAACTTCCATCAGACACAGCACAGACACTTGATCTTGGGAAGCTTAGTGAAGGCATTTCTTGCCATAAATCTTTATCTGGGTCATACCTTTGTACAGAGCTCAAGAGATTTTCATCTTCATCAACTCCACCAATCACATAGAGAAACCCTCGGCAAGTTGAGACAGTACAAAACTTGATTCTCTTCTTGAACGATTTCAGTGAACACCACTTGTTCTGGGATGGATCATAAAACTCTGCTGGAAAGCCACCACTGTTGCCTCCAATGAAAAACAGCTTTCCCTGGCAATAACTAACATTTTGACCATATAAATTTCGTAAGGTCAGTGTATTGGCCAGTCTGTACCATTTCTTTGTTAAGGGAATGTAGCATACGGTTCTTCTAGCTCCACAAGCCACAATAGCATCTTCATGTGTTTTCAGACAATTCCTTGGTGCCTGAGCGAAAAAAGATTCTAGTTCTCCACGAAACATCATTCTCATAGCATTTAAAGCGAAATTTGAACAATCAAGATTGTTCTTTACCATAGGATCAGGTACAAGAGCTTCCAGAAAGAAGTCACGCGGCAAGTACATAAATCGAATGTGACGAAACAATTCGTAAAAGTTTTGCTCTTGACTTTTGTTTGCTGCGATCCAATTTCTCAAGATTATAAACACTTCTTCCTCTCCACGTACATTTATTTCGTCACTGGAGATCCACCCCAAGAATTGCTCTTTGCTCAAACTCAGAAAGTCTTCCGTTTTCGCTACGGTGACGAAGTTTTCTAGAATGAAAACCCTTGCACCTTTCTTGAGCTCTTCACACTGGTACTTCACGCTCAAGAAGTAAGCTGGAATGCAGTTGGAAAGAGACATTCCACGTAAAATAACTTGTGCACACAGATCTTTCAAGCTTGTTATCATAAGGTAATCTGCCACGACCAGCAAATCAAAAGAAACTGTTTCACTCACGTCTGTGTGTCCGGTGTACAGATACTCCAAAACTTTCTCCATCACCTCTTGGCTGGATTGTTCCAATCTGATCACACCTTCTTTCTTTTCTTTCATTTCACTGTTCAAAGCATTGTTGAAGAACGGACTTCCTGCACATAACACGATTCTGTGCGCTTTCAGACACGCCCTATCGTCGCTGGAGCCAACTTCTAGAATCACATCGCAAAACTGCTCTTTCTCTCTCTGTATATTGAGGCGGTTCATCATTTCCACGCAGAACAAATGCGTCTCAGTCTCTGCGACAGGCTCTTGCAAGCTTGAGGAAGCCATTTTGAAATGCAGAGAATTGTGGGTAAGAAATTATTGCCAACGAGCCAGCCGAGCGAAGACGCGAGGCTGGCGAGGCGGCAGCATTATAGAGCCGTGCGAGAGTATTGTACAGGCGGAAAAAATCTCGAGTGATTGTAAGATGTCTGTAAGGTAAGATTCCTGAGATTCCAATGACGTAATGTGAATAGGCTTTGTTTTGCAACGGACCAATGGTAGCGCGCAAAGATCGTGACGTCAAGTCCACATGGTGCTTATCGTGGACGCTTAGCAGCTTTGTCATTTATCGAGCGGAGGAGCGAGCAAGTTTGAGATAAGAAAATTGTATTTTTCACCTACCTTTGTAAGTTTTATTTCCAATTCTGCGTGAGTGCACTTAAGTTAAGTGCCTTTGTGGTATAATTATCGAGTTAGCAAGCTCAGTAACCGGCCAGTGTGCCAAAGTCGGCCAGTGTGCCAAGTTGACGAGTGTGTCAAAGTCGGCAAGCGTGCCAAATGTAGACAACGCCAGCAGGCATAGAGCAATCAAAGAAACTGAGAAACCACCGAATTAAACAAAACAAAGCTCAAACAAACGATAATCGTAGCAAACTAGCGGCCAGTAAGCCAACTTTGACACCATTAGCGAGCAGAAAGCAATCAAAGTTGTAGCAAACTAGCGGCGGCGAACGAGCCACACGTGAGAGTGCCAAAGTCGGCAAGGGTGCCAAATCTAGACAACGCCAGCAGGCATAAAGCAATCAAAGAAACTGAGAAACCGCTTGAAACTGTATTCAAACAAAACAAACGATAGTTTTAGCAAACTAGTGGCCAGTGAGGCAACTTTGTCACCATTAATAGCGAGCAGTTAGACAACGCCAGCAGGCATAAAGCAATCAAAGAAACTGAGAAACCGCTTGAAACTGTATTCAAACAAAACAAACGATAGTTTTAGCAAACTAGTGGCCAGTGAGGCAACTTTGTCACCATTATTAGCGAGCAGAAAGCAATTAAAGTTGTAGCAAACTAGCGGCGAGCTAGCCACGAAAGAGTGCACTCGTCATTGGCCACTGAACCAACTTTGTCACCCCACAAACAAGCTGAAAACAATCGAAGCAACTGAGATTCAACTTAACTTAAGCTTGAGTTAAATTCAAAGGAAACCTAACGCGGCGGAAGTGCATTGGAGAGCGAGCAAGCTGCAATAATCAACTGTCAGCTCGATCAATTCTTTCGACTGTTATTAATATCAAGCGTATCACGAATTTTTGAAGCACAGACTTTTTGCCCACTAAAATACAAGGTACACCTAGAGCAATAAACCGCACAAAAGTTTGAAAATGATGTGGCTATTGTTTATGTTGCTACTCTTTCCCAATCGTACTGCCCACAATAATCTGTTAGAATTGGGGAGTGTGTGCCCAAAATGCAGCATGATCTATTTCAGATTTAGGGGGAGATACTTGTCAAGGCGAATAGCTTATCCTTCTAATGGTAGTTTTAATCCCTTCGTTATTTCAAACAAGGAGGCACACATTGTGAATGGGAACATAAATTCAGAAGTGTTGGAAGAAAAACGCAATGCAATATGTAATAGCACTGATAGTAATTCTACATACATGTGTGAAGGATCAAATGTAAGAGATCACTTTCGTAATTATTGTTTGACCAACGTAGGGAAGTTTTCTTGTGCAGTTGATTGCTTTCTTGAGCTATGTTATTTTGTTTTTCGCAATCATCTTCAAAACATTACATGCAATGATTTTTTTCAAGTTATCTCTGAGGCGTGCAATCAAAGGGCAATTGTTGGTGCTGTTGAAGTTGTGCGAGAGCCTATATGGTCACTGATCAGAGGTCGTTGCCCATCATTTTCTTCAATGACTGCAAATGCTGTTTTTAGTGACATATTTACCATGCAAGCATTTGGGGATTTAACCAGTGATTTGAAATCATTATTTCTTATTCAACAATGTAATCAGACTTGCTGCACCCTGTGTAACAATCAAATATTGAAAACTACTAGCACTATTGTCTTGTATATTACTTGTCCAAATATTCTGCCCACTGAATTTGAAAACTGTGTTTCAGAAGCTGCTTTGCCTAATAGCAGACCACTTTTTTGTGATGCATGTCAAAGGCATTCTGGTGATATTTCAGGTTTGCAACATTTTGTTACCATGCCAAAATTTTTACACATTGAATTATCATCAATTTCTTTTGGTCAAACTGTTCTACCAGCAAGTATGGAACTCTTAGGTACATTTTACTTATTAAAAGCTGTTTTGCGGTGTGCAAGCCACCATTTCACTATTGCTATAAACAATGGTCGTTATTGGTTTTATTATGATGATCTCTGTAGTGCAGTTCAGCAATATGCTACATTTCAAGATATTTTGAATGTTTACGCCAATGGATGGTATTTTGCTGTTTATGAAAGCTCTGTTGATAACATTATTAATATACATCAAGGCATTGATTCCTGTACATTAATGCCAGACCATTCTTATTCAAAATTAGAGGATAAAGAATGCCAAGCCTGTGATGATTTTGGGAAAGAAGTTTGCACACCCAGAAAACGACAAAGACCAGAAACAAATACTGACAAATTGATAGATAGAAAAAGAAAGCTGAACTTAAATGTAGTAAATCCACATTTGAAGAATTACAAAATTGCTAAAAAAGCCAAAGAGACAGAGTGAAAAACTTTCTAGACAAAAAAAGCAAAAAGAATATATGAGGGCATACAGAAGGAAAATAAAGGATTATGAGACAGGGGAGGAGAAGCAAGCACGATTGATAAAACAAAATGTGCAAAAGTGGAACTCTAGACAGAAAAAGGAAGACAATACATTTGATGTAATTAAACCAGTAGGAAAATTTACAGCATGGCAAAAAGTAGATAAACCACTGCATAATGTTGACAAAGAAGCATATTTATCTCAATTTGACAGTATAAACACTGGACCAATTCATGTACAGAAGTGGGCTATCAAAAACATGGAAGACTTTCATAATTCACTTAAATTCAAAATTTATATGTGTGAAGTTTGCCATGAGGCATGGCCATTATCATCAAAAGGCAAAAAGAGATCTCCTTATATGTGTTCAAGATGTTCACGTGACAAGAATGGAGTGAAAAAATTTTCATCTCAGAATGGAATGATTCCTTCACAAGTCCCAAATGAATTGCAAGGTTTAACGCAATTAGAGGAAATGTTAATAGCTCGTGTTTTCCCAGTAATTTCTGTTTATACAAAACCAGGTGGACAAAAAGCATATAAAGGTCATTGTATTAACTTCTCTCAAGATATCCAAGAGTTAGCCAATTCATTGCCAAGAAACCTAAGTGAAATGCCAGTAATAGTTGTGTCAGTCAAAGGCAAAGATAATACTTATAAAGATCTCACTGTGAGACGTGAAAAGGTCAGCTGTGCTCTGCACTGGTTAGTTCAACATAACCCTGTATATAAGGATATCACTATTGATTATGAATTGTTGGCTTTCTTGCCTTCTGATGGCATTCCCACTGAGCTGCGTAAAATTTATTGTACTGAGAACAGTAAAGATGATGAAATTGATCCAGACAGAGGTCCTCTTGATGAAATACCTTTCAATGAAGACACAGAATTGAGTAGCACATTTCTTAACCCTGTACAACTAAAGCCACAGAAGCAGCTGATAAAAGATGAGTTATTACAAAACAGTAAAATCAATTGGCCTAATAGGAATTCAAGTCCTCTCAATGAGTTTAAAATTGAATATTTAGCTACTATGGCATTTCCTACTTTGTTCCCAGATGGTAAAGGAGATCCTACTAACAGTGCTACAATGCGTGATGTGACCCTTGGAGATAAAATAAAACATTTGATTAAATTTGCTGAATATAATAATGGTAAATGGGCTTATAGGTTTGCAAGTCACCCACGGTTTGCTTATTGGGCATTCAACATGATTCAGAGGCACAGACTCCTTAGTCAGGGAAATATTTTTTTAAAGCAAAACCCTGGTGAAGCTAAGTTAACTGTAGAACAACTTCAACAAATGCTTCAAACAAATACGTATTCTACTTTAATGTCAAAACTTATGCATTATGCTAAAAATGTTACTGGTAGCAATAGCTATTGGCACAAAGCTAAAGAGGATTTGCGAGCAACCATTGCTCAAGTAGGACCGCCTACTATATTTTTTACTTTATCTTGTGCTGAGTACCATTGGCCTGAATTTCATGAACTCTTTTGTGACCCTCACTCTGAAACACTTCAACCAGCAATCAGGCAGCAAAATGTTCTTCAAAATCCACATATCTTGGATTAGTTTTTTACTGAGCGAACAGATCGTTTTGTCAAGTTTTGGTTAAAAGAGTCATTAGGGGCTTCTTGGCATTGGTACAGATACGAGTATGCAGTTCAGAGAGGTTCAATTCATTGTCATGGAGTTGCAAAATTGAAAAATGATCCAGGACTTTGCGAACTGACAGAAATTGCATTGCAAGGTTTTTTAGCATCAAAGCATATCAATGAGAACAAAGGAAATTTGTCAGAAGAAGAAATATTAGAACTGGAGACTAAGATAAATCAAGGTATACAAGCAGAGTCTGTTGTTTGTCAGTATGTTGACTTTATACTAACAACTTGGAATCCATGTTCCCCAGAAGAAGGGTGGTCCAAACCAGATTCTCATCCATGTCAAACCCAGTATCTGTCTTTGAATGGCAAACAAAAAGAGGAAGACTATGTGAATTTATTAAACTCTGTTGAGAGACATACAATGTGCAGTACTAAGTATTGTCTAAGGGAAACTAGCAAAAATGAATTAGCCTGTAGATTCAAATTTCCTTTTGAAAATTGCCCAAAGACAAGAATAGATTTTGAACCAATAAACACTAAATCAGGCCAAACCAAGTATAGAGCAACCATTGTTACTAAGCGAAATGATTCAAGATTAAATCGTCACCAACCACTGCAGCTCCAAGGATGGAGGGCAAATTGTGATATTCAAATTATTATAGATTATGTGGCATGTTTGGAATATCTTGTGAAATACACATCAAAAGGAGAAAAAGCTTCTTCAGTTCTAAATAATGCATTCACCAATGTAATTAGTAAAGCATCGGACGAAAGTGACATTCATAACATTTTGAAGCAAATTATGATCAAAAGTGTCGGACAACGAGATTATTCAATCCAAGAAGTTATGCATCATTTACTCTCACTCAAATGTGTAAGTGCAACACATGAAGTAATAAATACATCTCTTGATGGTTCACGAAGAGTACAGGTGTCCAAAAATAAGGATTTTTGTACAATCCCATCCATGTTGGATATTTATGCTGAACGAGAGAAGTTTATTAAGACATTTCCAGACATACTGACATATAATTTTTTGCAATTTACCTCCACATTTGTAAGCAAAAACTCAAAACTGGAGAAAAGGAAGCAACCTGTAATAGTTAAAACTTATCCCAAATTTTCTTCAAATCCTCAAAATCAGCAGTATGGGCTGTTCTGTAAATATCAACTGCTAAAATATAAACCTTGGCAACATGTAGCAGACAATGCATGGGACAATCTTGAACAGTGTGATGAAACTTATAAAGCATGTTGGATGAACTTTTTGTGTAGTGATTGTGGGAAGAACAGTGTTCCTGACTGGGAATTGCAATTGAGCAGCTTAAAAGCAGCCATTAATCTGGAAAATGAAAATGAAAACATGGAAATTATAGAGGAAGAAAAGGAAGAGTGGATGTTTATGTCAGAACTGAATTTACAGGAGTTGAGCACAGATACTGAATATAACTCGACGTTAGCTCCTGAAGGATATTGGCACAATGTTAGTGAACATTTTGATGATGTTGATCTACTTTCTGTTACTTCTTGGTTAAATACTCAGAAAAATAAAAATGAACCAAGTTGGCACATATCATCAAGAGTAATAGATATTTCAAGTTTTAGTAGCGATCAATTGTTGGCATACCATATCATTCTAAATCACTTCAACAGCAGTAATGAACTGCCTTTGCATCTACTTGTTAAAGGAATTGCAGGTTCAGGAAAAAGCTATGTTATTGATGCTGTAAGAAATGTTCTTAAGGAAAAATGTCAAGTACTAGCATATACTGGAAAGGCCTCTTTTAATGTCAAGGGTGTAACACTGCATTCTTTCCTCAAACTACCAACTGGTTCAAAAAGACTCTTCGAATTGAAAGGAATAGCTTTGCAACAACTTCAAACTAATTTACAAAACATTCAGTATTTGATTATAGACGAATATTCATTTGTTGGCCAGAGCTTATTTGGGTGGATAGATTGTAGATGCAGGCAAGCTACAGGTTTAGCTGATCAAGCTTTTGGTGGTCTTTCTGTTATTCTGGTCGGTGATATAGCACAGTTATCCCCAGTTGGTGATAAACCACTTTTCCATTCTTTGCCAAAATCAGAAAAACAGATTCAGGGTCACCTCATATATAAAGAGTTCAAACAAGTCGTCACATTGTCAGTGAATCATAGAGTTGATGGCAAAACTAATGCCCACAGCTGCTTTAGAGATCTCCTCATTAGAGCACGAAATGGAGAATCCACTTTGGCAGATTGGCAGACATTGTTATCTAGAACTCCTGAAAATGTAACAAATATTGAAGAATTCCTAACATCATCTGTAAGGCTATCCTATCTGAAGGCAAAAGTTGCAGAAATGAACTTGATCAAATTAAAAAATTTAAACCAGCTAATAGCAACAATCAAAGCCCGTCATTCTGGTGGTGCTCAAACACTTAGCTCTGATGAAATGGGAGGATTAGAACCTGTCATATATTTAGCTAAAGGTGCTAGAGTTATGCTCACTATGAACATGTGGACAGAAGTTGGTCTTTGTAATGGTGCACTAGGAACTGTATTAGATTTTGTATATGCTGATGGGCAAACTCCTCCAGCCCTGCCTATTTGTGTTCTTGTACAGTTTGATGAACAATATAATGGACCTTCTTTAACTGCAAGTGTTCCAAGATGCGTTCCAATTTGTCCAATAACCCAAATTTCACAAAACATAGGTCACACATGTGAAAGACAACAACTTCCTTTAAAGCTAGCATGGGCTATGACTATTCACAAAAGCCAAGGTCTGACTCTTAAAAAAGCATGGATAGATCTCGGCCCTTCAGAGAATTCACCTGGTATGACATATGTGGCTCTTAGTAGAGTAAAAAGACTCCAAGATCTCATAATTGAGCCAATGACATTTGAAAGGTTGCAAGCTTACAAAAAATCAAATTTTTTGAAATATAGGTTAATTGAAGAAAAGAGACTTGATTCTTTATCTCTAAATGCTTCTAAAAATGGTCATCATGAGTAACTTTGACTTAATACAGTAAGCATGTTCTCCAAAAGCTAAACAAGACATCCAAATACCAATTATTGTGTTCCCCTGTTTTTCTTTGTTTGACTTGATTTAATTATTGTCTTTGAAAAGCCTCTGGAGGAAAGTCAATAAAATATGTATCTATGTGTGATGTATTTTTAATTTGTAAAACATTTTTTGTTGCAGACGATGGCAAGCAAAAGGACTTATTGTAAGTACTGAATATAATTATTTTATCTTATAAATACAGAATTCATGCCCCTTTAAGTAGTCTAAGACTAAACAGGGACAACTGGTGTCCCTGTTATTTTGCAGCAACTCAGCCCCTAGCACCTGACTACTGTATCTGTGAAAGGTAGAGGCAATTTTGTTCTTGGTTATTGTTGTTCACTCATAATAATGAGTACATGCTGACTCCTTTATATTTCAAGCTTTACCTGCAATGTGTCATTTTCTTGAAATATCCAACCCCCCAAATTATTTGACATTACCATGCCAATCAAACATAATTCTCTTATGCATATTCTAACCATCTTAATTGTTTACTTGCAGCAAACGACCATGGGTTTATTCACAACCTCAGTCCAATTAAGAAGTCCCTTAAGTCAAAGCATCAGTGGTATGAATTTCAGCTTCAAACTTCACCCACTAAAGTGAAACGTTTGGTAGGATTTAATCTCTATGTCCATGATTCCTTAAAACATTTTGAGGAAACCAAGAGCCCAGTACAGCTCAAGAACATTATTGTAAAAGACGACAATGAATGTATTTTCAATCAACAATCTGCCGTACATAAAGCAGGCTTGTCAGATGTATCATTTTGTTACACCGAGCAGCCAAAGCTTGAAAGTGCAGGTGAATCAAGTGCTGCAAAGTCAGTTACTGTGTCGAATGTAAAAGGTTTGCACCCAAACCAAAAAGTCAATGTCAGTGGTTCCCTCACTATGGGAAAAGAAGACCTCAAGGCTGTTGTTCTCAGATCCACTGGAGCAACAGCCCATGTGAAGGAAGATTGCGTGTTGGAGGACAACACTGGGTCATCAATGATTCACATTTGGGAACCCCTTGTCCATACCTTGACAACGGGTAAATCATACTGCTTCACCAACCTGACAGTAAAGAATTTCCAAGGGTCGACGTATCTAAGTACATCGCCAAACACAACAGCAAACCTTACAACACAAACAGTGCAAACCCTGACTGGACCAGATATGCTCAAAAGTCCAGAAAAGGAAGTAACTGCTTCAGAATTCAATTTGGTGTCAAAGCTAAACATCTTTTGTTCCTGCAAAGTGTGCAAAAAACGCTTAAATGATGTTGAATCATTCACTTGCACCACACTGAAGTGTGAAAACTGTGGTACACGTCAAAGATCAAGAGATATCAAACTGCAGGCTTCAGCAAAAATTTCTATCACTGAATCAGAAGGTGACAACAGCAAAGAGATGTGGATCCAGGCTTTCACTGAGCAACTAGAAACCCTGCTGGCAGGATCAACCTTATCCCTAAAGGATAAAATCGATGACATTGAAGTTTATCTTATGTCTCTGGAAGACATTTGTTTGGTATACAATGTCCAAACAACAAACATTACAAAGATTCTCTCCTTTAAACGTCCAGAAGTACACTCTGATTAGCACATTGTCTGTGAACAGTCCAATACCCTTGTGTGATTGTCTCGGAGGACGTTGGAAAGTTAAAATTGTTGTTTAATACTGATGTAACATGTGTAGTCTCGGACTGGCCCATGCATCCCAAAGCTAAAAGATGTGCATCTGCTTTCCCAGGTGTTTGACTTTGAAGAACGTTATAGCAGTGAATGAAAAATATTTTGTTACAGTTTAGATTCATGTGTTAGAGATTTCGCTCTATACATCCCTTAATTAAGGATAAAATTAATGACGTTGAAGTTTATCTTATATTGTCTCGAAGAAAATATTTGTTTGGTCAACAATGTCCAAACAATGAACAATACAAAGTTCTTTCCTTTAAACGTCCAGAAGTAAACTCTGATTAGTTCATTCTGTGTGAACAGTCCAATAACATTGTGTGACTGTCTCGAACGATGTTGGAAAATTAAAATTATTGTTTAATACTGATGTAGCATGTGTTATCTCAGACTGGCCCATGCATCCCAAACTTAATAGTTGTGCTATCCCAGTTGAATGACTGTGAAGAAAAAATTTATTTAGTGATTCAGAAATATTTTGTTACAGTTCATATACAATTAAGAGTTGTTATTGTGGGTTCATTTTTGTTCTGTATTACCTTATATTATTCAGTTTTACACATAATTTTTAGAAAGGGAAGAAAACACACTTGGCTATCATTGCAGCACAAACTTTTGTATTGCAATAATGTAAAATCAAGAAACTTATTTTCGTTTTCACCATATTCACCTCAAAATTTAAAACATTTCACGTTGGTTGGAATACTTCACTACTAAAATTTACACCCACAAAACATGACTCCATTTTTTAACATTACCAATGAGTATTTCTTTTCATTGGTTGCTCGTTGGCACTTAGCGATAGCTATATCTAGTATTATTTTTATAGGACGCGTGACACGCTGTAAAAATAGCAGCCGAGAATGCTGTCACGTAGGTAAAAAAAGTGACCTATCCGTTGATAATTCGCAATCTGTACAGTCCTTGTATGTGAAAAAGTACTCATGTGGATATTTATGAGCACTCAGAAGACGACTATGCTTCTTATAGCAAAACTAGATGACACATGTTTTTGTTAGTTTACGGCCGCTAGCTTAGAGGGACAAACTCGGTTTCTCTTTAGTGTCTATACGAAAGCCTTATAAGTTTGAGTAAAACATTTCCTCGAATGTCTCCCGCACGAAATATTGCAAAGACCCGAATCTTCGCTAGACTGTTTGGATATTCATCCTCTTTTACAGGAGCGGATCTAGGGCGAAGGTGCAGGGGGTGCGCGCTCCCCCCCCCCCCCCTCCCCAGATTACCTGAGGCTTTCTGATACAAGTATTATTCTGCTATTACAATTTTTTTACGTCCGGTCACCAGTCAGTTACGCCATTCTTTAGTGGTGCACCCCCTCCTGAAATCGACAGTGGTTTAGAGTGGTCTGCACTCTTATCGACAACGATATTCGTCATCACAGTAGTCAAAATTCTTAGTCCACAGTACTGGCACCCCTTTGGTTAGACCATGATGATCCAGGGGCGCACCCTATTTCGAATGTAGCTCACTAAAATATATTACACTAGTTACTGAGTCAGCTTTTCGGGCTTGAACTCTGGGAAGCTCTCTAACTCTCTTCACCTTCTCCCCCTTCTAGTTTTAAGGACTCCACGTTAACTTCCATATTATTTCATAAGCATGATATTTCCAAGGTTATTCGCCTTTTATTTCTTAGAAGCGATCTACATATGACTATTTTCCCTTACAGTTTGAACACAATCCCACAAATAGGTGATGATTATTGGAATGCTCATCAGGTAGGTGTTACCTTGATATAAAATCGAATTCTCTCAACTAATTCACAAGAGTGTATACAAAGTTGGAGGGGGATTTTCGGATACGACCTGAGGTGGTTAATGGTTTACCTTGGGTAAACCGATATCGCCTTCTCGGAACAAATTAGTCTTGTGGCGGTTTTTCAGTTTGCAAGGAGGCCTCATTTCGTTTTCTTTCACGGCGAGACGTAAAAAAAGAAAACCTTTTTCCTGTAATGAGACAATCGGGAAAAAGAAAGGGTATGATCGCAGGGCTCTACGGATGTTGACTTATTGTAACACACACACTTTTAAAGCACAGTTTCTGCTAAGTCATTTGAACTAATTGTAGGCTTGAAGCCCAGATCTATGTAACGTTCACAGTGTAAATCCTTGGATTTTGGTTCGCTCGTCCAATAACTGTTCACCCCTGACAAGTCCTTATTGCTGTCAACGTTGACGTTTCCGTTCAGCGGCGCCGATTTATAACCAAGGGGAGAGATCTCAGTTGGCTTCAAATAACCATCTTCATCCATCTCCTCATTCGGTGACGTAGGCTCGTCCTCAAGTTCTAGATATCCCTCACGGCCCTATGTGATCCAAAAAAAGATGAAGTTTTTATTGCATGACCTTGTCACGTGATTATTTGGCGAGGAAATGAACCACACAACGGCTTCTGAATGAATCTGTGTTAATCGTCTTTTAAATCTTCGTTTCTTTTAAATACTTTTTTTTTAATTATTTTGATCACCGAGCTCAAAATTTTTCCGTTTTCGTACATGACGCATTTGACATGCATTGCTCATCCTTCCAGGAAGCAGGACACGTGTCACATAATGATATGAACTTCGTAATCGCCCAGCTCACCATTGTGTCTCTGTGGCTAAAGGGTAGTGCATCGGAGCGCGGAAGCCAAAGATCTGGGGTTAGATTTCTCATGGGGATCGCGAATTTTTTCTTTGTCCCTCCCACATTCGCGACAGAAGAGGCATCTTTCTAAAATGCTTGAATGCTTAGCGATCTTATGTAAGAAACGCCAAGGGGTTGGCGGATTAGACCACAGATGGAGAGGTCTGGGTTCGAGCCCTCACCACATCCAGGAGTAGTAATGGGTACTAGCAAAGTGTATGGAAACCTGACAAACACCTGGTGCTTACGCACAATGGACTGGCTTCCCAACTGATGTGTTTGCTTCGTGTTACGGAAAGCGTGAACCTCATGGCTTGTAAGCATTTTTTTCCGGTTCTCTATTTTTGCAAATGATAACTTTGAGGTTTTCTTCAGGTTCCGATTCAGGGAAATTATCCGGATCACATATTAAACAAATCAAATATGCCGAAAGAACCCATTTGATAAAAACGAAGAAAAAAAAGGCGCACTGACCATGGCAGCAGAATTGGATTCGATCACGTGATCCAGCCTCTGCACGAGCGCGGTGAAGTTCGGTCGGTCCTCTGGTTTCTCCGTCCAACAGTCTGTCATCAAGGCATACCTGTCAAGAAGCACAAAAATTCTTTAACTTGGCGGAAAGTAGGGACCGTCTATCGTAACATAAAAATTCGAGTCACATACATTTCTTCTGGACATTCCAAGGGTCTTTCCATACGATTTCCATCTTTGATGTATTGATAAATTTCGGTTGGTGATATCGATGGATAAGGATTCCCACCTGTAAAGAAAATAACACGCTTGGCTCAAATCTCACAAAGGCCAACTGGCCAACACCCAAGGAACTTACTCCGGTTTCTGTAGCAAGGAGCAGGCTGTATTGCCTTATGGCCCCACAATAACAACACTGAACAGCAGTGACCATGGGCTCAACTAACGACCCAACAGGGTGGGTTGGGGTTAAACTTGGGAGGTTACGGTTCTGATGGAGAACTAATGAATCCAAATTCCTTTCAAATCTTCTTTAAGCCTTACCAAGGGTAAACAGCTCCCAAAGAAAAATTCCAAAAGACCATCTACAAAGTAAAATCATAAAAAATGTCAGATAATGTGGTAAAACCAGCTAAACTTTTCAAATCGCCCACTTCCTCCCTTCTCCCCCAGAATTCCAATAAGCCGCTGCGCTCATTGGGGTCCACCAGGGTCTCAATATCATGCTCATGCCCCTTGATTTTGAAACCTTCTTTTTCTTTTTCATCAGCGGATGTAAATTTTCTTTTTTTTTTTTACACGTCAGAGTAAAGTACTTCATTTCAAAACCGTCTTACACGTCACTCTGCTCGGAGTAAACTCGATCAACCAGCGATTCAATTGCCATCCATTTCACGGGAACAAGGCCCTGGGAAGAAAAATCAAAATTGTATAAGAGAGACTTTCGAATACGGTGGAAGCTAGAAATTACGAGCACATTGTTGTGCTGTTTGTGTTTGTTTGTCTCTTTCGAAAGCCTTCTCACTTCTGGGGTTTGATTCCTCCAACTCCGTTCCCAGGATCGCATCTGGGGCGAGAAAAAGAGAGGACCCTGGGAACAGGTTTGCGATTTCTCTCTCATAATGACTCAAGTTTTTCTCTAATGAGTTGACTAACAACGCGGCGTCTGAAAGAAGAAGTTTCTTTTCAAAAGGGTTTGAAGCTCGGCGGAACAGAATAAATTTCAGCTGGCTCACCGGTGACACTTTGATGTACTTGTCATCTCTATACACATCTCGGGCCAGCCCGAAGTCTGCAACTTTCACCACATAGTTTTCCCCAATGAGAACATTCCTAGCTGCCAAATCTCTGTGAACACACTGCAAAGACAATGCCAGTTAGAAACCGGTCATTATCTATCGCCTGGGAATGGGGGGAGAGAGGGGAATAGGGAAGAGAGGGGGATAGGGAGAGAGGGGGATAGGGGGAGAGGGGGATAGGGAGAGAGGGGGATAGGGGGAGAGGGGGATAGGGATGGGGAGAGGGGGATAGGGGGAGAGGGGGATAGGGAAAGAGGGGGATAGGGGAGCCGGACGATTGTGGTCGTGTAACAATAATATTTACCTGATCCTCCTTCAATTAAGGCTCTGTAGTGTTCCGATAATCTACCCTCATTGGCAGTCAAATTTCCATACTCCCCCCTCTCTACTCCGTTAGTGACGACTGATCCCCTCTCTGCCCCCTCCCCAATGTAAATACCATGCGTAAATAATAACCAGTCCCTGAGAACGAATGAACGATTAACAAACTTTTTATGTTACTTTTCAGTTCAACTAGTTCCTTAATATGTTACCCCTTCAAATTAAACGCTAATTTTCGTAGATCATACGGAGGAAAAAAGAGTAAACTTCTTTTAAAGTATCACTTTACCTTTCTAGACACAAGAAATTCCATGGCTCTAGCGACTTGAAAAGCTGCACTCATTAGCTCTGTCAGGCTGAACTGTTTGTCAGGATCTTCGGTGGGCGGCAAACATGTTGGGTCATAAATTTCTCGTCTGTTTCTCAGAAATATTAACATGTTCCCATATGGACAGTACTCGATGATTAGACAAAAATCACTGTAACGACCTGGATATGAAATTTGGTCAGATAGAATATATATTTAGAAAATGGAGTGGAAACAGTTGATATCGAATGGATGGGACTTAAGTCTCTTTCGTTTCACTAACGTTGTAGTTTGTGCATCTAAAGCAGTCGTAACGACAAACGAAACAAAACAAAAAAATATCATAAACAATAACGTTAACTTAACAAAGAAATCAGAAAAACAACAGCATCATTTCTCTTGGTGGTAAAGACCGAGATTTATATTTATGCTCTTGTGAAACTAGTATTAAACTAGTTGAGCTGCGAAGTGTAGTATTGAAACTAAATAGTCGTATTTGGAAGAAAAATTCTGCAATAAAAATGACCTAGAGAATTAGTTATGTGAGCTATTAACAGCAATAAGTTGATATTTAACCAAATATAACGGACGAAAATAGCTTCAGCCAGACCACCAGTGGTTCCCTTATTAACAAATGGTAAACACCACAGCGTACACTATTGAGTTATGGATGCACGCGGGAGGTTGCTAAGCACCAAAGAAGCGTAAGAGTCGCTCTAGGCGATAGCCGAGAGCGACTCTAGCTTCTTGAGTGCTTAGCAAACCTCCCAAGTGCATCCATAACTCAATAGTGTACGCTGTGGTGTTTACCATTTGTTTTATAACATAACGTTGATACATTGTAGCTAAAGAGTTCCCTTTTATTTAACAAATCTTACGCGACCAGAAAAAACAAGCGCGCGCGGAAAAATAGTCTTTGCATTTGCTCACGTCAGCAGCGTACACCCATGGGCAAATGGGGGACGCTAAATTGACCAATCAGAGCGCGCGCTTTACTTTGGTTATGTTATAATCAAAAATTAACTCAAGTTCGTCGTACAATTCAAGGAAAATTGATTATTGCTGGGATGTAATTCTACACCAAAAGATAGATCTCGCTGCAAAACAGGTACTTCTCGTGGTTTACATGTACAAGATCTCTAATTGTCTAGCTTTTATTACCCTTTGTGCAAGCTGCCAATAAGTTGACAATATTCTTGTGAGATCCGATGTGGATCAATATTTTTAGCTCAGAGATCAGGTCTTTGTGTTCTGATTCCTCTGCCCCTTCTGTTTGAGAAAAAAGTTGTTGATGTGGAGTTAAAAACAAATTGAAATTACATGTTAAATTACAGTTGAATTAGTGGACATTCAAGTGAACTGCAACGTCCGGCAAAGTTTGAGATAGACTTTATCAGAAGTGTGGAGGAAGGAGTTGTTTAACGGGAAACACAATGAAATCTAAAGGCCTTAGGTTTGATCTCCTCGTTTCCTTTCTCTACTCTGGAGTGTATGTAGGTAACAGTGAACTGTCAAGGAAAAATGACAAACAACCTCGTTCCTAGGGACCTTTCTCTTGCTTCTTGAGGAAGAAAGAGAAAGAACCTTGGGAACGAGGTTGCGTGACAAAAAACATTGTGATGACCTGAAAAATACTAGCATTCCTTTAATCAGCAATACATCGAGTCGCTTCATGCGAGGAAAATAATTCACTCTTCCACAGTCTGGGCAAGTTGGCAATCGCGCGAAAGTTGAACTTACCTTTCAATGTTTTGACCGCCACTTTAACAGGTCCATGACTTTGAGATATAGATGATTCCCTTCGTGAGTCCTTTAGTGTCGACAACCGATGTCTTTTGTGAGAGTTTACTGCTGATGTGCCATCACTTATGATGTTCCCTTCTGCTTCGGCCAAGTACACTTCACCAAAAGCACCAGAGCCGAGCACTTTGCCTGCAATCCGTGAGAGTTTGTGAGCGTTAAGTTCGCCGTAAGAAATGGCAATTATGATATATATACCAGGCTCAACAGCATATTAGGCGGGGGGGGAAGGGGAGGGAAGGGGAGGGAAGGAGGGTTAAATATACTACAAGTACATTTTGGAAGTGGAGGGAATTAGCAAAGGCGAAAGTAGAATTAACCTTTGATTTCGATTTTGGACAGTGGTGTCCGAATTGTGATTTTAAATGCTGGTGTCCGAATTGTGGTTTTGGACAAGTGGTCGATCTTGTATTTTGGCCGCTACTGGCCGATTTGTGATTTAGGACACTAGTGGCCGATTTTGTATTTTGGCCACTAGTGTCCGATTTGTGATTTTGGACTCTCGTGGCCGATTTTGTATTTTGGACGCCAGTGGCTAGTTTTGGTCACTGATTGTTTATTTTGGATAATTTGGTAGTTGGATATTTGCAAGAGCGATTATTTGGCAAAGTATGCAGTAAAGAAAGAAAAATGCTCTAAGGCGCTTTGCGGTACTTTTCGTAGGCCTTATGCCAAATTGCATTGAACAGTTTACAACTTTTTGTAAGGGAATTTTTCGGCTTATTTCAATGATATAAAAATATGCCAGGCAGTGTTATCTACTTGCTATTGATCTGTTGCGTAGCTAGAAAGGAAGGCAATATGTAGTTAAATGTAAGGAATTATTTATCAATAAAAATCTTACAGAAGCGAAGACGCTCTCTAGGGAACTCCCAGCGTTTGTCCAGAGGCAGCTTATGTACTTGCTCAATAAGAGGAATGGAGGAATCCAGCCTCGGTATCATGTCTGGCAGGGGAGGAGTGGTGCAGATGTAGAAACCTCCATAAATCTGTCGCCGGCGATATAAAATGGCGGCGATGACTGAGAGCAACAAGAACAGGGCGACGCCAACCACAATGGCTGCTATGAAGGGGATCTTGGAATGAGGTCTCAGGTTCCTAATGGTGCCAACTGGTCCTAGTTGAACTGAGGTAAGTTAAGAAGGAGGCATGAGGGTATACTAGAATCCTTATTAAGCTGATCTGTGCGGGTAAGGCAATAGAGGAGGTAGGGAGGAAGGGATAGGGAGGGCGGCAGTGGCGGGTGTGGTGGTTTTGAAAAAGATTTTACAAACGTATCGTTTCGTCAAAGTTCTCTTGAATAACTTCAAAACCTCCAAGGTGTTAAAGGGAATCATGTGGCGCCGTCTACAGATAGCAAAAACTCGTTTTATATTGCCTTCTGCCAACTACTGGAGGGCTACTTACCAACAGATAAAACCACGGAATCGTTTCCAAACTTGTTTTCAGCCATGCACATGTAGTCCCCATAATGCTGCTGTTGAAGGGACTTTATCAGAAGAGTGTGGTTCTCCTTGCCCCTATTCACGACAGGTACATGGTGACCCTGTGGTGTTCTCTTGACCCATTTCACCGAGGGAGGTGGGTTACCTGTCACCTCACAACTGACATTAACTTTCTCGCCCAGCTCCTTGGCCAGGCTGTCATCCACCATGTTAGAAATTTTTGGATGCGCTAATCGAAAAAAGAGAAGAACGGTACTGAGGAAATAAAAATTTTCGGAAGTGAACAGAAAAGAGAAAATTGTGCGATGCAAGATGATTTTGGTCTCAGTCTGGCAATGGACTTTACACAGTAAAACATTGGCAATGATATTCATTGTTAAATTGAAATGTTTGCAGTTTCATAGAAGAGATTCCTGAAAACAAACAAACATGCAAACAAGCCTACAAAACGAAACAAACATACAGTCATGTAAATAACAACAAGATAAGCTCTTCTAATACTCATTACCAGCTCAATTTTCCACGGAACGTGGAGGCTTGGGGAAGGGCATTTGTAGGAAGGAGGGGGGGGGTGGACCGATATAATTACTCAGTGACTAGGATGCTACATCTAAGTTTATCCATACATACCCATGACAAAACCCTTGAAATTTTTAACCCTTCTAAAACAACCAGCCTGAAAAAGTTATTTATTTGGTGAAACATCCTCTATAGAATATTACAATTAGTCTCCATGTTGAGATGTTTTAACAAAGTGAGCTTTGAAGCCACATTTTTCTTTCAAAGAAAGACGGACTTAAAAAAAAAATGGACTGGAAATACGTAACACATTCCTAATACAAACCTAATACATTCAAAAACGCTTCACTCGCATCTTTTCCTTTAATATTCTCGGCCTCACACCTATAAATTCCAGTGTTCTCCGCATGGTTTGGTTTGCATATCAGCAAGTCTTTCGTGAAAGGCGGGCGGTCATTTTCAATATAATGGAATCCATTTATTCTACAGTCATCCACTGACCCAAGGGAGAGTGGGCGCAACTGTGCGCCATCTTTGTACCATGTGACATTTGGTGGAGGATACCCTGATGCAATGATGCATTTTAACGTTGTACTGTCAACTTTTTCTTCTTGAATGGTTTGATTTAAGAGCGATACAACGGGAACAACTAATTCTGGAAGAGAATCATAAAAAATGAAAATTATGTTTTTTGGCAGAGATAAAGCCAACTTGGACAATTTTCCAACCTCTTTCCTCGATCGAAAACCTGTCTTGCACCTTTTATACAAATTCGCAAGGACTCACTTTCCCTGAACATCCCAATAAAGATTTCAGTGAATCAACAAAATTGCCCTGTCATTGATATACCTTACCTGCAACAAAAACTGTTATAACTGAAATCTTTGTCTCGTTTGCAGTCCATCCGTAACATAGATAATCCCCAGCATCCCCTAGCTGCGCATGCCTGATAGATAATGTTGTTGTGGTGTTATGTCTGTTCCTTGTCGATATAGTGGATGTCATCTGAGTTGAATCTCTTTTTTTCCATTCGAGATACTCAAAATCTCCCAAGTTGGCCTTGCATGAGATCGTAAAAGAGCTCAACTCATCCACTAGTAGGGTGGATGAGGGGACGATTTCTGGCAGAACGGCTTCCCTATCTGAAAGGGAAATAATCAAAAGAAAAAATTTCATGGAGTTTGAACTTAGGAGAACTCGACAAAATTGAACGCTTACCTTAAAAAAAATCTATCAGTAAGCCAGAGGACTTTTCCAAAGTCCTTCGCGTTCTGTTGTTCTCGAACTTCCGTTTTCTTTCTTAAAATTTGAACTTTTGTTTCGTATGTGTCGTGAGAATTAATTTTGCAAAGTATACAGTTTTCGCTGACCCACTTTTGGGTAAGTCTTATGTATAGAACGCAGGACAAAAATGAAAAAAAATCATGTCAAAAATTCAAGTGCTGTAAAATTTGTATCAATTCGAATAAACTTACCAACTCTGTGCACGGAAAAAACAGCGTCATCATGGCCAAGGGAATTTTCCGCGATACATCTGAAAAAATAGCCGGACTTCGCGGGTGGAAGGAACAAACTGCTTATTCTTGAAGGAACTTTCTCCGATGGATCGATCGCATGACGTGAAACTCGTCTCCATTTTCTGGCATCCGGTTTGCATCCTGAATTGCAGATTCTGATTGGTTGTTGAAACCACTTGAAGTGAGGTACTGGATGGCCGCGCAGCGCTGTGGACTGGATCGTAGTCGCGTCTCCAAAAGACAATACAAGGAAGTCTGTGTGGTTTTTCTTGTTAAGAAGAGGCTTTTCTGTTGATGTAACATAAAACAGACTGTTTATCCTAAAGACACTTTTTAAAAGGTGATCAGTTTTTGTATTTTATGAGGTTCTGAAATGTGTGTGTAAAAGCTGCCATTAGATTCTATGGCCATCTTAAAAAAAAGTAAACATTGAATCAACGGGCCGTCATTTTCGATGATTGAGCCACAATATGAAATTATTTTGCAAGAATAGTGACAAAGCTACCGTAGACTTTGGGGTAAATTGTTGTTAAAAAATAGAGGTGTGTTTGTCAGAAACCCACTCCCATACCTTGGATAGTCCTTATTCGTAATTTCAAACAGCCCATGTTAGTGGCTCGAAGCAAGAAAACCTATCTTTTTGGTGCCAGAAATTCACGTATAAAACAAAAATGTTAAATGTATGATGCGAGAGTGGGACAAAGAAAAAATTTAGGCTACGTTTCAAGATTCAAACCTAAGCCAATTTCTAATTTGAGGTCCAATATAATTCCAGCCGAGCGACAAATAACTCGTTTGTGAACTGGGCCATAAGGATACTTCAAATGTGGCGAACATGCTACAACCTGACAGCATAAATGAACTAGGAACGTCCTTTGTCGCAAATTACTCAGGTAACACGTGGGACAAATAAAACCTACGAGTTCCTGAGGACTCGAACCTCCACCAATTTCGGTATTTTTAAAATTCCCGGCCCTGCCGGGAGATACGAAGTATTAGACGCGGTTATAAAAGTCTCCAGGTCATAATATTGCTTTTATCAATGACCTACCATGGATATCTAAAGTTACAGTTTTGTTATCCGTTCCAGCTGAGTTGATGGCGACACAAGTGAAGATTCCAGAGTCAAAAGGATGGAACGCTTTCTTGATGACCAGCTCTGCCCCAGATCCCCTCCTGGAAATAGAGTATTTTCCTTGTAGACGGTGAAGGAAACATGTCTTATTTCGTTGTGGATCTCCCGTACAGCTTCCGATCAGATGCCCATTCCTGAACCACTTGATGTTCGCAAAGAAAGGTGTACCCTCCGTTTCACAAAACAACCTTACATTTTGAGAAGCGTTCACAGATGCCCTTGTCGTGAAGTTGATTATCTTTGGAGGGTTTTTATCTAAAAAGTTTTCAAAGAGAAGCCATTCATGAAAATAAGGATGACTGATAAGGCAAAACGATCAGAACCATTTGTAACCCAAATTGAAAAAAAAAAGCGTGACGAGTTTCTATGCAGCCAAGAACACGAATTTGTATGTTACCTGGAAAAGTTAAAATGGCGACTTGAATTTTGCGGAAGCCGGCATTCTGGCAATAATATTTTCCTTCGTCGCTCTGTCTTCCCTGAATTATCCTAAACGTATTATTTCGGCGGATCAGGAAGATCCCGTCAGGTATCCTTTCGGTGTGAAATCCTGGAGTTGTTTCGTGCCATAATTTCAACTCGATGTCTGCTTGAAACATGGAGCAGTTGATATCTACCGTCTGATATGGGATTATTGTGATCGGCGACGGAACTTCAAGTGATGCCGACGGATAAGTGGCTGTTGTCAATGCTGTCGGCATTGTTTCTGTCGAGCCTTGATGAAAAACATGATAAATCAATAAATTACAATCAATAAATTACAATCACCTCTGAATGGAATGGCCAATATTCCTCGAAAGAGCACACCGCGCTGAACGACCCACGTTTATACAGCAGTTTACGTTAGGTTAGAACGGGGAAGTATCCTTTTCATAACTGATTTACGCTTAATCTTTCGATTGAAACGCATGTTACGTAGGAAGGGTAGACTTGAGATAAAGATTTAAAGGATACAAGTGCAGTTCACTTGAAGGCAGAATCTGAAGTACGCAACAAGAAAACAATGACCTGGTCGTAAGGTCCGGTAAAAGTCTGTTTCCTTACATACCTTTGACTTTAACTGTCGCTGTTTTTGTAAAGTATCCAACGCCAAAATCCATGATTCTACACTCATAATCCCCAGCGTCAGAACTGCTGACATTGTAAAGCTTGAGCTCACTGCGAAATCCCGATGTCAAAACGTTCTTCTCTGCTACAGGTGTTTTGTTCTTGAACCACGCTATGTCACGTGATTCTTTACCAGAAGCAGAGCATGTAATGATGAGGTTGTCACCTTCTTTTACCTCGGAAAGTTGCTGTGATAGTTCTGGGACAGGCCGTTTTCCTGACAAGAAAAGTACAGAAAAAAGCAATTACAAAACGACAATAAACCCAATAAGCTTAAAGGCCGGGTTCGAAACTAAAATATTTTACAAGCCGAAGTTAATTCAGGGTTCCATTGGTGATCCATATCCTGAATATAATTGTTCGAACTTCGGTCATTTTGAAGTGAAAAAAGAAATCAACTAAATAAGGAATTCTCTTCATCTCACGAGGCTTCTGGCGATTTCGTATAAAAAATACTCTGGCAAGGATAAAGAAAGGCAATGTACCCCTCTTAAAGAGCGAAAAAAATTACCAAAAAAAAAATCAAGCAAACAAACTGAGTAAAAGAGCTTATGAATCTCCCAGTATCATAAAATCAAGATCAACCTCATCAGCTCATAATTTGAGCAAACTGGCATAATTTCTGTCAAGTAGCAATGCTAGCGTAATTCGTATATTTTGATAATTATCGAGTCATTTCTGATGCTACAATTTGATCATTGTTCATCTCTACTTCCAAACACTTGGTGACGTTATTCGATGTTTTAAGTTTTAGTTCACGTAGTAGCATTTGTAGTTCACTGTGAATCACTGAGCGGCGTCTGAAACGGTCTGAGCCCGGGTTAACATGAACCACATGTTTATTTAAATTTCATTGTGGATTTGTTGCGTTTCTTTCTTGTAGACCAACGGCTTCTAATTAAAAAATGTATTTTTGGACTTATTTGCAATTTTTCAAAGAGCATAATTTTAAAAAACGGGCATAATCTGGAAAAAAAGAGCATAATTTCAGTATAATTTCGCCAAAAAAAAAGCAATGCTACTAGCATAATATGCTACTTTTACTGACTAGCATAATCTATAAAGGCCTATGTGATAGTATCATTTGTTTTAATGACCAGTCATTATCCATCGCCTGGCGGGTTGGGGAAGGGAGGGGGGAGAGGGGAGGAGAGTTGAAGGGTTTTAGTTGCGTCACAATGAAATGTACGTCATCCTCCCTCAAGGCTCTGCCCTTTATTAGCAATTAACTGGTAGTCAATTTGCTATCGTCCCCTTTTATACTTAGTTGGCGATGACTGATTCCCTCTCCGTTCCCCCTGAAAACCATATGTTCTTCCCCCTCCCCCCCTCCCCCACAAACACACACAAAATCCTCCCTCTCAGGCGATGAATAATGAGTGATCCCTTACAGAGCAATGATTGAAATGTACCTCTTAGTGGGATCGGTAAAAGAAACCCTAAGTCCACATCTTCTTGTGCCTGATCACAAGATGAAATAACCCTACAGATAACCTTCCCTCTCATGGTCCGTTCCATTCCGTGTATGGTCACAGTTCGTGACGTTAGGAAAACTCTGCGACTGTCCGGTGTCAGTTGTATTATACCGTCTGTGCGAATGATCTCCAAGAATATCATTGGCTGATAGATGTGTTCGGCGCCACAATTCAAATCTACGGAGCTCCCATAGGATGCGAATAAATTTCTGTGTCCCGTGAAAATGGTAGATGACGGAGCTAGACGAAATAGATTCAGGATTGTTACTTTCAGACATGACTACTCTAAACTAAGAGAGTTGAAAAGTTGTGTGCTCAGTTAGCATTTAGTTAAGTTTGGTACAGTTAGAAGGATGAAACTTGATTGTGACTTTGAGAACAGTGATTCAAGTTGTGTCTGTCAGGCTACGAGACCGATAGATTTAGTTCTGGGAATATTTAAATTTGAATGGCATGTGGTCTCTTAAATGGTTTGATAAAGTACTAAATTAAGTTATTGAGTTTCAAAAATAATCCAGTTTTGAGATTTATTTTTTGTGCCTTGTGATTAGCGTTAGAGATGTGCACCATCTTCTCAAACTTTCACGTACAACGCTAAAACAAACTGCAGCTTAATCAGTTGGAATTTCTCACGCTTGAGGTTAGTTACGGTAAAAGCATTTCCATCACGAATCATCCTATTTTGAAATCCCTGCTTACCGGAATTCTCCCGGAAATGCGTCGATCTCATTCTAGTAACTCTATGGAAAATGAAACCTCAATTAAGTCAATCCAGTCGTGAAAATGTGACCCCATTCAGTAGTTCAGCACATCCCCATTAGTCCGTTACTAGGAAGTACCGCTCCCCCCTCCTCCCTCTCGGTCTACACTGAGTGGCAAAACACTGTAAACCTTACTCCACGGTAGTGATAGTAAAAACTCATTCGTGCAAAAAGTCTATTAAACTTTACCAGGTTTGATCATCAAGTAAACTTCTTGCTTTCGACTTATAAAAGCAGACGGTGCTTCGCAGAGGTAGATACCAGCATCGTGAAAATCCACAGCGTGGATAACAAACGTCTGACCAACTCGACTGACCCTGCAACCATCTGCCATTCGTTCCTTTATCATACCAGAGGAAAGTTTTTGTTTTAACTTGACTCTTATTCGAGGATCGTTCATTCGACAGCTTATTATCACGGAATCTCCGACAGTTAGGTCTTTCTGTTGGAATGAATGCTTGGATTCCCACTGAAGAGTCTTAGCTGAAAAAAAAAACAAAACAAAACAAAAAAAACAACAACAAAAGGTCAATGAAGTCCTGCGAGTCTAGCAAACTATCACAGTCGGGCAAAAGATTCCGCCCTTCAAGAAAAGTCGATCTTCAAATAGAAATTCACATTTAGCTGAGAGGGTAAAAAAACTTTAAAGGCTGATAATTTCGAAACGTCAGCTTTTGTAATCGTTACGGTGGCCAATTTACTATTTCAACTTTGTTGATATATCCTAAAAAAAACTTTAATCTTTCTTGAAAGGTAAACAGACCTTAGATTAATTTTTTTTAAAATCTTTTATCACCTTCCCGCCCTCAAGAGCACTGTTTGATATTTCTCTACCAAGCAGATCCGAAATCCTCCGTACATCCATACTTCTCTGAATAGGGACCTTAAGAAACCACGACGGCGACGGCAACGAGGACGTGGAAAAACAAGAGATCTAATTGGCAAAACAGTAGCTCAGCACGTGCGTTTTGAAACTTTGTACATTTCATAGCCGTCCTATCCAAAACAACAACGTGAAATCGCCAAAATTTGCGTCGTCTGCGAACCGAAACCGCGACGGCAAATTATTTTGATTTCCATTTGGAACTCAACGGCTACTTTTTTCGTCCTGCGGAAGTTGAGCTGTGGCGCTATATGAGACAGTAAGCTCCTGCAGCCATTTTTGAAATTCTAACTAAGAGAAGAAATTCATTTTTTAATCGAAGTCTTCCTTCGCGTCGCCGTCGTGGTTACTTAAGGTCCCTAATACTTTACCTGGAGTGCCGCACATTTTCTTGACGTCTCTCCACACCAGTCCCTTTGAGCAGTTCATTCTAGTGCTCTTCCCACCCGAGCAAACAAGGTATCCCGTAATGCTTTGCGGATCTGCAAACTTTCCATTAGGTTCCGGGCATTCTGAAGATGATCACACAGCGCATGTTCTCAGAAGAAATGAATTGCTTAATATATGTCCTGAAATGCTACAATCATCGTTCCTGAAATTTTATCCACTTTTTCATAAGATGTGGCATTTCACTTGTAGCCAGAGGCTACTGAAAATTATCGTCGTGACCTTCCGAACACCGATTATTTTCGTCTGATGCCTCTTAATTCCGGTTGATAAGTTGAAGTCAAAGCGCGCTAGAGTTAGTTGTATCGTTCCCCCAGATGCCCTACCCGTCTCAAAAAGTCTATGTTTACGCTAGTTAGGAGCACCCGTAGGCAACCCAATCATTCCAAATCAACACAATCATGTCGCATTACGATCTCCCAAAATTATAGAGACATAAATATCTGTCGGTACACGTTTAATACGAGGCAAAACCTGACCAACAGTTATTGTATATTTTACCTAAAACATTCAATTTGGTATGAGTTGACCAAAATCCAAACTTCTGAGCAGTTATAAACGCACGGCACTCGTACCAGCCACCCTGCTTCTTTGTAACGTTCTTTAATAGTAAAGTATTGATCCATATTTCTTCTTTTGCGATATCGTACCGTCTCCTGACTTCTTGATGCAGCATGGACAGAGGTCGTGCATTCTTGTACCACTGAACCGAAGAAATAGTCTTGCCTTTTGCAGTACATGTTAGGTATTTATTTCTATGGACAACGACCCCTTGATATCTTGCTGTCACGTTGGGTCTTGGAGGGTCTACAGAAATACAAATTTCGCATCCATGTCGTTGCAACCCGACATTAGAAATTAAAACTCACAGGATTAGAGGTACGCCTTACTCGGAGATTGATCGATCTCAATGGTTGGCGTTATTGCAACTTCTTGCTTTCATTAGACTACGAGCAGTCCTTCTTTTCGGCTAAGTCAGTTGCGCGCACAAAAAAAAAAAAAAAAAAAAAAAAAATCAGAAAAAAAAGGGTAACGTTAGCGCGCCGCGCGGATCACTGGGAACAGGGCGAAGAGAGGTTCCCAACCCCTCTCCGCCCTGACTGGAAGTGAGGCGCACGACTAAAAGAAGCGCGCGAACGGACTCTTCGAAGAGGAGGGACTGCTTGTAGTCTATCGTTCAATGACAAATTCCGTAATGACATGGTAAGGTTCGCGAAAATATTTTTTGGGCCTCTACGTGTCCTATTGAGCTTAATTATTTGAGTTATAACTGAGGCCATGAGTCACAACAACGGAATTGTTAACTAGGATAACACAATTCTCAATTTGCAACAACAGAAGCAGTGTCTGAATTTGATAGCTTGTTGATGTAGGGTAGAGAAACGTAAGGACAGAATGTTAACAGTCGATTCTACAGGCTTTCCTCATTACCTTGCAGTCTTGGTGTCACAACGATTCTTCCAATATTCTTGGAGAATCTGCGACTTCTCACCCTGCATAGATAGAGGCCCTGCATTTTGTTGCTTACTCCATGAAGAGTAAATAGCTGCCCATATTTAGCCACGCCTTTTCTCGGTGTAAACATGGCCCCAGACGGTAACATCTGCCACAGTCTCACGTCCACCGTAGGGTCATTAAGCTCACAGCTGAGATCAACGGAAGAACCTTCAGGAACCGTACGATAAAAGTTTATCTTTCCTTTGTGCTGCAGTGATCCGCCTAGCAATCCCGGGAAGAAATGAAGAAAATAACAAGTTGTTAACCTAAATGTACCCAATGGAAAAAAACGAAAATATCACTTTAAGTAACAAGTATGTGAACTAATAATTGACGATTTTAAAGAATTTGAGTGAAATTCTTCAAAGCGAAATCATCTTGGCGGATTTGACGATTTTGACGCAATTTTGTCACATCTGCCATTTTCGTTAATGTATGCATTTTTGGACAGACTTTTCATTGTTTCCGGCTTATTATTAAGCAGTTTTTAATACTTTCAATTGTCAACATCTTATCTGACATCATCGTAATTATGTTTTCTGTGTTTTACAAATAACTCACAGCCGACATTGGAATTGATTTGCGAATTTGACCTCATTCTAAAGGATCAGGAGTTTGCTAAGTTCAGTCTTTGTACTTTTGAATCCCATTTATTTTTTACGGTCATGTAACTTGATGTTTTCGACATTTACTCAACACTGACAAAGATTGTACAAAAATCTAGTACTTTTTATGCCCTGTTCGTTCAGTGCTGTTGTCTTAGCTTGCCTGTGTGAGAGCGTCAACCAAACCATCTATCGCTGGCTTGGCTCCAAATAAGGGGCTTAGTAACTTAGTAGCTTAGTTCAGTAGGTACGAGCGCAATCTCCTTTGAGGTTTAATGTATAATTTTTTTTCAAGTTTCAAGTTGTTTTTAAGTTCTTTTATTCCCACTTTTCGTCATTTACAGTCCGTTTGCGAGGAAAAATGCGTCAATTTTCAGACGAAGATAAAGTATGAATTATCATGTTTTTTTGAACAAAGCCTTTCTTATCAGAGTATATTTGGGAAACGGTTTGAGAATAAAAATTCTAGAAATAGCGTTATGATATCGTTTTCAAGTGAGAACCGATAAAAAAAAAAAACAAAACAAAACAAAAACAAAAACAATAACATGCAAGGTCGCGTATTATAGGGTAATATCAGACAACTTTATACAAAATATTGGCTTGGGTGATTGGACACTAATTTGGCGGTCCGAAACAAAAATCTTTCGCTCGATTGGAGCCTGGTTCCGGGATGGTCTTACTGGAGTGATGGCTTCTACGGCTCACGGTTAAAATTTTGGCCATTTTTTTCTTTTTTCAATATCATTTCATCATTGTTGCCAGAAATTTTTTTATGGTTAACTTTTTTATGTCTATTGGTAAAAATTTCAAGTGTCAATTTATATGCTCTACGCTAAATATTTTGGTCATTTTACGGCTAAGAGTTAACTCCATTGAGATCCTCTTGTCGTGTGTTCAGTTTCGGATTTCGGGCGCGATTATCGTACAACATTTTATAGATAGGCAGTCCAACTTTCCCTACAACTTTTTCAGTGACGAGAAGAGCTTGGAAAGGTTTCACATATTTCTACTTATAGACACCAAGTACATATCAATACTCGTTTTTATTATCCGCCAAATGTGCTTCGTAAAGTACAAATAACGCGCGAGACGAGTACAAATATCACGCGATATTTGTACTTCCGAAATATCCGCGAAATTCACCCGCACTGAAGTAACAATATGGCCTGTTGGATAATAAATGTATCTTATTGAACGTTTCGTTGTGTGGTATCGTTGAGTATTTTTACTCCTTGTTTGTATTTGACTCGCCCTACGGGCTCGTCAAAATACGGCCCAATTCGTAAAAATACCAAGCGATACTACATAACAAAACGTCTAATAAAATATATTTATAATCCCACTGCACTAAGTCGAGTACAAATATCTTGCAATATTGGACAGTTGGTTATTTTGTACTGTTAAAAAATTCGATCGACCGCTCGGCTGCGCACGCTACACTGCCCTACGTGCTTTGCTTTCCCCACTTTTACGTGATGTTTTAAATTTGTGACATGTTCGAATTTTGAATTAGTTCTTATCAGACATACCCCCAACGGTATATCCGTTGAAAAGTAGCCAAGGGTCGCTTGGCCAAAAGCTGGCTAAACAGATAATTAAAAAACTCAATTATTTATTATGGCTCACCGTCTGGCTTTTCAGTACCATGTTTCTCAATGAGAGAGTACTTTCAATTTTTCGCAGTGAGAGGGTACCTCCCGAATAAGTACCCAAAATTAAGCCTCGTTTGTTTGCAAAGTGCCAAACCACTAATTCATGACATCAGTTTTAACGCGTTAAATTGGTTCACAAATAAACGAAGCGCCTTTCCGGGCGGAAATCCTTTGAACACTGGTAAAAAATTAGGGTGCTTTGAGATTGGCAAAATTGCCAAGTTTATGCTGTACTATTCCGCGGATTGTCGAAATTTTACAGACGTTTGAACAATGGGAGAAAGTCAATGCCCCCTTAATACAGATGCCTTCAAATGTCGCGACTTAACAGGGTTAATTTTCAGCATATCACTCTCAAACTAAAGAATTTTGCTAATCTCATTGTGGCCCTCTTTACAGCTGTGTCAATCGATTTCCGCTCGCCAAATCATGTCAAAAGTCGAGAAAACCGTGAAAGAGTATATTGCATGGCAGTCACAAATATCGGCACCGTAGTATTATTCCAAGTTCCAAAGGATTTTGAAGCACAGATACCTAAAAAAAGACGCCGGAAATTAAAATTTCCTACTTGCAAGCCACAGTGTTATTTGTGGGATAAGAGCCTTTAATTGTCTTTGTTGTTATAAGCAAAATAACCGTCAGTGTTTCCGAATTAAGGTTGAAAATTAGTCGAAGATTCTGGAGTTATCTGCATGGGGTTATCAGTTTTAAATCTGCCTTTTTTTTAACAGATTAATTGAATTTTTCTCATTGATATTCAACGTAAACGTTTCTCTGCGATATGGTTCAATGTGTGCTTTTTTCATTATCAGAGGTTAGATGAAAATAATAATAATAAAAAAAAAACGCCTGTAAGTTCAAGTAAAAACACTTGCAATTAAATTTAATGCAACGGTCGTTACAGGTTTATTGTTCTAAAGCAATGCAAACTTATCAGGAATTCTTAATGTTACGGTTTCGTTTTCTTTCCAGTTTCCATTTTATACTAATCAGTTTACGCGAGACATATTTCCTACCCTACCTCAGGAGTAAGGAAATGTTCCAACGTCACTAGAAATAAACCAAATTGAGCTTGTAACACCTTTGTACTGATTCTTACAAGAAATTGAATATTTCATTTCACGCCTCTGAGAAAACATCCCGTGGATTTTGAGTGATATTTGAATATTTTCCCAAATTCAGAAAATACCTCTAGCTAATACCGCCACCACATACGGCTTATGTCTGGATGCAGCGAGCGATTACAAAGTCACGACTGTAAAGAACGATTACATTTTTCTCCTATCCTCGCTGCCAAGGGATAAACAGAAAGGTCACTAGAAAACCATATTGTCAATCTAAAATAACGAAAGTGAAGGGTACGTCTTTTACCTTGAGCGCTCGTCTGTAAAATGCTCCATAAAGATACTGTTAACAAGGCACGCACGAATACACTCCAAAGCCAGCGCACGTTCGATCCCATCCAAATCGCCATCAGTTATGAGAACGGCAACCTTGTACTAAAGAACAGTTGTCACAGCTAGGTTTTTAAAGCGACTCTTGAATCTTCAGTGAAGCGTTTTACACTGAGGATTAGCACATTCTTAGCGTGATTTATAGATGAATGGATGCTTTTGACGTTTTAACCCTGCTGTCGACAAATTTGAAAGGACAGTATCAAATTACTGTCACGAAATCTTGGTTGTCGGAAACAGATCAGAATTTACCATAACCTTGGTGCGTAGGAAACGTCATTTATCAATTATCAATTAGATCAATTATCGATAGTCTCGTTGCATATGTCGTTCCGTCTGAATCTTCCCTAAGGAATCCAATTCCCTGCTTAAAAAAGCGTTTTAACGACTCTAGAACTTACAACACAATCCTTACGCGTATCACATAGGCGTGATATAGTCTGACAGAGCAACATTGTACAGTATTTGTTTTATTTTGAATGCCACACCTGACATACCCGTTGACGTGGGCGAAGTATTTGCGGCATTTTTAAGGATCTTCCCTGACAACGAAAAGGTAAGGGTGCTTTTTCATTGATTTAGCGGGTCTTTTCGGCAGCAGGGGCCCGTTTCTCAAAAGTCCCGGTCACTTCACGGGCCCGTAAAGTTGTTCTGTTTTCATTCAAGATGGAGATTTCAAAAGTTTTGAAAATAATACAATAAAACTATCAGCTAAAGAAACAAAATAGACTGATTTGGGTGCCAGAAACTGCTTTTCTTTCCTTCAAATTTTGGTTTTAAAACATGGCTTCGGGCCTGTTAAGTTAACGGGACTTTCGAGAAACGGACCCCAGGATCGTTGGGAGGAAAAATGGAGGGTGTTTCGAGGGGTCTTTAATTTCACGAATTTATGATCAGTTCTTGCGATAATTGTAGCCTGCCAGCAAGTTCTGGGGGTGGAATGGCCAGGAGACCCCACCCACATCTCAATCAATCAATCAATACTTTATTTACCCACGTAGCGTCAAGGATCTCATAGAGCTCGTTCAAAATACGTACGTGCCTCTAAGATTAAGAATCTAAAAAACCTAATACATACTGTCAAGACCTAATTGATTAGAAATTTAAATAACTAATCAATTAGGTCTTGACAGTATGTATTAGGTTTTTTAGATTCCACCCAAAGAGCCCCTGGACTAAAGCATCCCCGGAGCACCAGGAGAGCACCCCCCCGGGAGCTTCGGGAGAGCTAAGGCTTGCTCGTAAGCCACAATAAAAGGTGCTCCATGAACCTTTCCTTGATGAGCGAATAAATGAATTTTCGAATTACAAAATGCCGAGCTGATGCGAGCAAGATAAATGCAAGTAAAAGTGTAAATGATAAGCTCCCATCCTGTTTAATGATCAAAATTATAAAATTCAATTAAATATCTGAAGTTTTGTGTTTATCAACCTTTTAAAAAAATGTACATCTTTATAGGGATAGCGCGAATAGTTTTTACGCTCTGTCAGGTTGAATGAAAACGCTTATTTTTCTACTGTGAGACCTTAAATCAAACCATTTTTAAATGACCTTTGATCAACACGAGCTTGGTCGGCTTAGAAATGTGTAGGTGCGAAAGTTTCGAAAGACTGTCTCGCTCAAAACAACGAAAGCGACCTTAGAGTTCACCAACTTTAAAGAAGAATACCGACTAAAAAATCAAAATCGAAATATGGGATGGCGCAAGAAGTTGGTCTGAAGAGAGCAACTATTAATTCTAGGGCCTCTAAGGTCCCCTTCTCCTCGGAAGTTTTCGAAAATCGTGGAACGCTGACCCAATACAATGGGATGCAATTAAGAGCCTATTGCAGTACGGAAACATTTGTTTCATGATTCTGTCATCATCGACATTTTCCAAGTGCGGATGATTTGTCGCGACTTGACCGAAATTCTGGCCGAGGTGGCCAAAAATTCGACCGTACCGTCGACAAAACTTGTCTCGGGTAGAATTTGTACAAAATAAAAATCGACTAAATGAACAAAACCGAGGACGTGTCGATTGTCTTCGTACATGCTACCATCAGCCTGGTAATAGCCCATTTCCGAATTACCCTTGGCCTCTTTTTCAAAACGAGGCCTGGTGCTCAACCATTCTTGCGAAAATGAGTTTAATTTGCATGTGAATGAAAACTTATTATCATATGAAAGGTGAGCACCAGGACTCGTTTTGAAAATGAGGCCAAGGGTTTTTCGGAAATAGGCTATTGATCTGGGTTTGGTTTACCAGGAAGGCGATCCTTGTTTTGGTTAAGTTCTGGTGTATATACGTGTACCGGTTAACGAAAATATGTCCTGAGGCCCGTTTCTCGAATTAAAGTCCCGGTAGCTTAACGGGCCCGTAAAGCTGTTCTGTTTTCATTCAAGAGGGGGATTTCAAAAGTTTTGAAAATGACACAATAAAACTGTCAGCTAAAGAAACAAAATGGACTGGTTTGGGTCAGTAGAACTTGCTTTCCTAACCTTTAAATTTTAATTTAAAACATGGCGAAATATGTCCTTCATTCTGCAATTGAGGGTAAGTGGGTAGAATGGGTAATATTAGAAATTTTAGTTCAAATCTACTTTCAGTTGTCCAGCAAAACACATATTAATTGCAATGTATATAGTGTGTATATAGTATGGTAATTCTCCAGCTGTCACACTGCCATTCGATTGACCGATGTCACACAATTTTCTTTAACCAGTACACCAAGGACAACGACATAACCCTTGTCTTTCGCAACCTAGTTCCCAGGGTCTCTCATCTTCCCGCCCCAATCTCTCGCTCCAGGGGGCGGGAAGATGAGAGACCCTGGGAACGAGGTTGTGTCTTTCGGTGCAAAACGTGGGATTTTAAAACTTAAAAACAATCTATAGCCAAGTTAAATCCTGGAAATTTGAGTTCTAATCCATTGGAAAACTACGCCAACCAGTCTCAGGAGCATATCAGGATGTTGACCGGTAATTTTGAAAGCTTGAAATTCTTTTGTATGCAACTAACGAGACAAACATGCATAGCATAAACTCTCTCCAACCTTGTCAATGATACCATAAACATTGATCATGGAAACACTTTAATAATCGTTGTGTGACCGAGGCAGGTTCTGATGTAAGTTGTTATTTGAACAACGAGACACGGACTTAAATAGAGGAGGACTTCATCTTGGGGAGACAGGTATTGCCAAAATGTATAACAACTTCGCGAATAAATTACATGAATGTAGTTGACCTACTGGCCGTCTGTTCAATTCAGAGCGTAATCGCGACCTTGGAAATCCAATCGTTTCTCACCAATTTCTCCCGCCTAAACGAGGCTTTAAATTGGCCTCGCTAAATATCAATAGTCTTTCTGCACACATTGATGAACTAAGAATTTTGCTTTCCGACAGACCTATCGATATCTTAGCCATAAATGAAACTAAATTGGATGACACAATAGTCGATAATGAAATTCATATTTCTGGCTATGAATCTATTCGTAGAGATCGCTCTACTAACGGTAGGTCTGGAGGGGGTGTTTGTTTTTTTATTCGTTCCGAAATCAATTATTCTGTTCGCTCTGATCTAATATGTGAACAAATAGAAAGTCTGACTGTCGAAATCAAGAAGCCCAGATCAAGGCCTTTTGCCGTTATGACCTGGTATAGACCCCCTGATTCTTCAATTGACCTTTTTAGACCATTTGAAGAACTTATTGGAAAACTAGACTCAGAAAATATCGAATATTACGTCTTAGGAGATCTGAATTGTAATATGGCCGCACCTAAGTTTGACAAAAGTACAAATATCTTATCTAATATTGCTGATGTTTACGGCCTTGACCAGTTAATAACTGAACATACTAGAATTACCGACAAATCACGTACTTTAATTGATCTAATTTTTACAAATACTCCAGATAGGGTCGTCTGCTCAGGGGTCTCACATATAGGCATCAGCGATCACAGTTTAGTTTACGTTTTTCGTAAAGTTTCTATTGAATCGACAACGAATAAGCATACTACCCTGAGATATAGGAAATTTAAGAATTTTAACTCTGATCACTTTCGTAACGATATAGGTCAACAGGATTGGAGTAGCATCGAAAGCTATTCTGATCCTAATTTAATGTGGGCTGCATGGAAACAACTATTCCTGGAATGTGTAAACAAGCATGCCCCACTTCATGTAAAACGGGCGCGCGTCTCAAAGTCACCTTGGATTACACCTTACTTAAAGAAACGAATGCATGACAGAGATATTCTTAACTTGAAAGCATCGCGTTCTAAGGATGCTAATGACTGGCTACAATTTAAAAAATGCCGCAACCTAGTTAATAACGAAATCAAAAAAGCAAAAGAGCTCTTTTATAAAAGAGCATTAGATGAAAACGAAGGCAATTCGCGCCAGACATGGAGGATTGTAAATGAGCTCATGTCGAGGAAAACTAATAATTGTTCCATAAAAGAAATCAAAAGCAACGGTAACTCTATTTACGGCCCTCCTGAGCTGGCCGATGCCTTCAACAATCACTTTTCTTCTATTGGACCCAAGCTTGCCAGCCAGATTTATTCTAATAATGGTCCATCACACCTACATTACCTTGAGGGAACTGACAAACGTTTTGAGTTAAAATGTATTAATCCTTCTAAAGTGTTCTCACTTTTGTCTAAGCTTTGTAAATCGAAAGCCACAGGCTTAGATATGATATCTTCGCGACTTCTTAGCCCGGAGTGCGCCGATCTGATAGCTGATCCATTGTGTTTTATTTTTAATCAGTCCATCAGATCAGGTGTTTTCCCTCAGGAATGGAAATGCGCAAAGGTTATCCCACTTTTCAAAGAGGGAGATCACTCCGACTTAAACAATTATCGCCCAATTTCTATCGTCCCTATAGTAGCTAAGGTGTTTGAGCGTATCATTTACGACCAGGTTTACGGTTATCTCACTGAAAACAATTTGATTTCCAACCAGCAATCTGGTTTTCGTTCGCTCCATTCAACTGTTACTGCCTTGTTGGAGGCCACAAACAATTGGGCCTTCAACATTGATAAAGGCAGTATAAATGCAGTTGTTTTTCTCGACCTAAAAAAGGCTTTTGATACCGTTGACCATACAATTCTTATGTCTAAATTATTTGAATATGGTATCCGCGGTATCGCTTATGAATGGTTTAGCTCATACCTAGATAATCGCCATCAACAATGTTTTGTAAATGGTTCGCTCTCAATTAGTCAAGTTCTCACTTGTGGAATTCCGCAAGGAACAATTCTAGGACCTTTGCTTTTTGTTCTATACATAAATGATCTTCCTAATTGCCTGTCTAATTCAGTTGCACGTATGTATGCCGACGATACTCACCTGACCTTTGCCAGTAACAACATAGAAATGATCAATGATGTTATGAATCACGACCTATCCAATGTTAACACATGGCTCACTGCAAACAAATTGACTCTAAACTCATCTAAAACTGAATTCATGTTAATTGGATCGCGGCAAAGGATAGGTACCTACGATACTTCCCCTAAACTAATCATATGTGGTGACATAATTAAACAAGTTAGCTCAGTCAAATCTCTGGGTGTACATATTGACGAAAACCTTTCATGGAATATGCACATTGAAAAAATAGCCAAGAAAATCGCATCGGGCATTGGAGCAATTAAACGTTGTAGGCCTTTTGTTAATCGAACCACGCTTGAGTCCGTTTTCAATGTCTTAGTTCAACCGTACTTTAATTACTGCAGCGAGGTCTGGGGGCATTGTAACAAGGGTCTTTCGAATAAGCTCCAAAAGTTGCAAAACCGGGCTGCCCGTATTCTGACCTTCTCCAGTTATGACACAAGCGCTGATCCTCTTTTTGTGCAACTTAACTGGAGACGGTTAGATACTCAGCGACAAATACAAGTGGCCACCATGGTCTATAAATCTATACATGGTCTTGCGCCCGACTATCTTGGTTCTCTTTTCACTAAATATGATCCTCCATATAATCTAAGGAACTCTGAAATCAAACTAGCTGTTCCATTGCCTCGCACCAATTTCCTGAAAAATAGCTTTAGCTATAACGGTGCGGTTATATGGAATAGCTTGTCCCCTGAATTGCGGCAAGCAAAATCACTTCAATCCTTCCGAAATGGTTGTCGCAATTTCTTCCTCTGAATCGACAAAACACACACGGCATCTATGTAAAGCAGAATTTCTTTATTTTTTTCTATTTTACTTTTAAATTTTAGATCATGTTTATATAGATTAAAATAGATTGTAACTGTAATAATAGATTGTAATAATATTATTTTTTTATCTGATAGATTTACCGTGTCTAAATAAAAATAAAGTTCAAGTTCAAGTTCAAGTTCAAGACTTATAGCCACAATAAAATTTATTTATACAGGTAAGTACAAAAGAAATAATAGTGATAAAAAGAAAGGGTGATTGCAAGCTAAAAGAAATAATAAATGAAAAAAAGCAAATCAATAATTTAAAAAAATGAAATAAAACAATTAGTAAAAAATACAATCGATTGTCATACAATAGCAAGGCACTAACAGGACAATTTTAAAGCATTGTATGACAGAACAGTAATCATTGTGTGACACTTAAAGTGCCCCTGAGATCAAAATTTTCGTACATCATTTTTTTCCATTTTCCTGTTCAGTGTGTCTCCTTCACCTTCTCTGCCAAATTTCAGTTTAGACCGAGTACCAGAAATATCTTTTTTGGGGCCGTTAAATTCACGATTTCGCGTCCGCCATTATTTGATCATGTTCCGGAAGTTGATCGCAAGACTCAGAGGAAGTGACGTCAAAGGCTCAACGCGAAAATCTCACATGGCAAAATGTCAAGCAAACATAACAGAGTGCTTTACTCTATTCTTACAAAAACTAAACAAAAATGACTGGGCATTGATGCGTAATTCAAAGCTGAAGTAATCGTGCAGACCATGCTGCAGGTGTTTCTCTCCATCGGAGCCTTGAATATAGATCAGAGCGGGAAAAACGGATGCGATTTGTGCGACCTCGCCGAGTAAACTTCAATCCGACAGAAATATTTGTGATCTACTCCGAACACCTCTCGGAGGACTGTTTCGAGAGATCTGCGTACTTTGAAGGATCTAGGCAAAGAATTCTGTCGGGTTCAGTGCTTGCCGTTCAAGAAGAGAAGGGACAAGAAAAACCGTCCTCAGTGCGATCTCGACGCCGGAGAGCGAAGTCTACGAACCCCCACGGATTTTGTCACCTTTACATATGAGCTGATCAATATCTACCTTTAACAACTCTCTGGCAGAATACCTTACACAAAGGAAAGTACTCGGTGAACATTGTAAATAAGAATGATAAAATAGCCGAATTGAGGATTGAGATTTCTGACCTCAAAGAGCTCACTTTTATACAAAAGAGATGAAAGATATAATTGTGTGCTCTGATTTTAAAAGAAGCTGGCTTTAATATCAGCGAAAGCAGAACAAAGAGCTTAAGACACAGAGCGTAAAAACACATTAAAATGTAGGCTTGCAGCCAAAATACCGAGAAAATGAAAATTTCTTTAAAAACCTGTCAAACAATCAACCATCTGACAGCCAAGTCAGCGTGCTATCGAAGGGTCTCAAATTCATCCCAACGCCCGTGACAAACGAATTTAAAATCGGGCCAACTTTTGCGAGATTTATTCGCAAGACGAATGCGCCTCCGTCACACCTTTCACGGACAAAACAAAGAACTACTTCTGTTTCATATCGAACTAAATGCCACCGGCTCAGTCTTCTATCGCTCTTCGGAGCTACTTGGGAAATTGTCATAACGCTACTTGCAGACTGCATCTAAGCCAAAAAATACTTTGTAACGCAATGAGCTCACGGCTCTAAAAGAGTTGATAGTCATCATGAATAAGACAGAAAAAACAAAAGAGGCCAAAATGCAACTCAACAACAGAGTTCACTTCAAACCTCTCAAAGCACCGATAGTAAAAAACACGTAGGAAAGGGTTAATGAGATCATTGACCAAACGCATCGGGGAAAACACATTGATGGCTTAGAAATCGCTTTCACAAACTCCCAATATCCGCCTTCGGATACACAATTAGCCATCGCCGAAAACTGTTTTTACTAATCACCCGATCATTTCTTACAAAAAGGGAAAATCCCTTACGACAAGCAAAAATACAGTTCGAAGGCGATAAAGCGATACGACCACAAAAGCCACATGGAGAGTCCGTGCCGTTCTGTGTTTATCTTTTTTCGCATGACAAACATTCATCGTTTGTCGGCGCAAAACTATCCATAGAAGCTTCAGATGATTCCTGGGACAATTCATCGTCTAAAAAAGTCGACATTTCCCGACTGACAACGAAACAGTTCTCAAAAAAGTAATGTGTGATTCTCTGTGCAGCGAACAAAGAGAGTTGTGACAAAGCAAAGCATAAGTTTCTTGAGCCTTTGACGTCATGATGACGTTTTTGCGAGCTCGGCTGGAACATGTTTTCAGCAATGGCGGACGATTTTTGGACGACTTTGAAGCGGTAAAAATTGGTCATCGAAGGTTTGTTTTGAGTTTTTAATGGCAAAAAGGGTCTTAACTTGACCCAATTCAACATTGTGTGAACAATTTAGGCCAAAATAAAATGGTCAATTTTCGTCTCAGGGGCACTTAAAAAGACTAAATCCTATTAACCAAACATAGAACTATTGATGATAATAATAATAATAATAATAATAATAATAATAATAATAATAATAAAGTGTTTATTCCATCATAAGATAAAACTACATATCTCATGTTACAATGAATTTGGAAAAACTACAACAGAAATCTACATACATATTATGAATTAAAAAGTATGTCATTACAATAAATGGAACTTAAATATCAACCTATTTACAAAGGCGTTCATAAAGCGCTGTGTATTAATTTTCGGGCGTGCGCAGCCTTTTTTCCTAAGATTATGTACATATGTCTTTTGGACAGGAATGATGTCTTTCAGGGGGTGGCAATCCGTTGATTTTAGTTTCTTCAAAATGTTTCGGTCTTGTTTGTTTAAAAGGTTCTTGATAAAAACTGGAAATGAGATAAAAGGGCGTTTATGACATTGGTCTAAAAAATTTTGTACAACCGTAAGATCGGACTCACATGCCCCATAGACTGAAAGTGCATAGCTAAAATTAGGCAAAACAATGGATATATATAGATGATCAATCTCTGCCTGAGAGTAATGTTCCTTTCTCAATGTTAGTAGGACGTGTAAACACTTGTTTGCTTTGACAAGCTTAGTTCTTACATGCTCATCAAATTTTCCGTCACTCTGTAAAGTTACTCCTAGTAAAACGAAGCTATTACATTGGGGAATATTATTAATTGGAGAGTAGAGTACATTATGATTTTTCTTTCTAACAACCAGCTCTTTACATTTGTAAGGGTTGCAGACCATTCTATTGTCTTTACACCATGTTAAGAACTGTCCTACTAAGTCGGTAGATGGGTCACTATTCCTAGTGATAGGCGAAAGAATAGTGGAATCATTGGCATATTTAAAAAGCACAGGGCAACCATTAAAAAAAATCTCCAAATCATTCAAAAATATATTAAAAAGATACGGTCTGCTTACACTACCTTATTACACTTATACTATTGAATGGTGGGCTATTCTTAGAATTATACATGAAATGACTGAAAACAAGTCAATACTGATAAAACAATAGCTCAAAACAACATAACATTAGATAAGACTAATTTCAATCACAATTTCATATTTTCCTTCGACTTAAAACTAGGAAGACTGGCAAAATGTCATTCTGTGACAGGACAACATCTGTCATTACTGATGAACTAAACAATGAAGACTGTAGTGAAATATCTGATTTCACCAATGAACTTTAAGTCAAGTATACAGATAAATGCAATATTCTGAAAGCTGGATAAAAACTTGACACATTTTGAACATGAATCAACTAATATAAGGATTCAAGCAAAGACTAAACAATTGGTTTGAGATAAGTACACATGAACCATATTCTTGAACTCAAACTGTAAGACATACAATAATTGGTCAAATGTGACGTACCAAATCCTCAGTAAAATAGGTCACTAACTTGAGGTTACATGTACTGGAGTTACTTTTTTGTGACCAAGAGGTTCTGAGCTTGTAAGTGCTGGTCTTGACACTCTGAACTACTGAGTTAAACTAACTAACTGTACTTCTTTTATAAGGAATCGAACAATAGCGGGAGATTCTCTAAAATTTTAGAAGTTAGGTGTGATCATTCTAAAGGAAATTTAGCTGCAAATCCTGTGTTTGGGATGATTTGGTTATCATAGGAAATAGGTGTGATGGTGCGACTTAAAGGAAATTTATGATGCAAATCCTGTGTGTATGATAATTTGATTATCATATAGGAAATAGTTTCTGAAGATATAATTCTAAAATTATAACAAAAAATATTGCAATGTCATGCACAATTGTGAGCCTGGTCACAGTTGGATTATTATCAACTTAAGATATCCGCGAAAATGGGGGACGTAATGTTTGAATACTGTTAACATCTACTAAAAAAGAGATCAAGGAAACTAACAATACATGGAGTCCTCCTGCAAAGTTCAAAGGATGAAACTTGCCTGCTCTACAGTCAGTCGATCATTTCAGGTCAAATTTTGTTACGTGGATCACTTGAGTATAACTGATGTAGTCAGAATCCTTTACAGTCTTAAACGGGCCATCCTCTAGCTCCTTAATTCCTTCTTCAATCTGCTCGTCAGTTAACTGATGAAGCATACTCATGTATCGGAACATCTCGTACAACTTGGATTTTGTCATAGATATCGGGTAGTTGAACTCCTTCTCTGATACGCGGACGTTTGCATTTACATCGAGCTTTCGGAGAAGTTTCCGCTTTTGGATGCCACTCTCCACCGCTACTTCCTCTACTCGTTTCGCACTTTCGAAACAGGGGTAACCTGTGTCTATCGTGTTTACTTTGATAAATATACCACCGGGGCGTAAAGAGCGCAGGATACTTTCGTAAACGGCGACAGGATCTGCGAAATGGTGCGCGGCACCAGTAGCTAGCACTCTATCAAAGCAATGGTTTATCTCGGAAAGAGAAAAAAACTCTTCAGCCGTTTTCAGAATGGGGTACGTTCCGTGTCGCTTCCGTGCTTTTTCTTGCATCTCTGGGCTGGGATCCACGCACCAAATTGGTTTGGTCAATTTGCACTTTTCATAGAGTTTTTCGGCAATGAACCCCGTGCCGCTACCGATGTCAGCGACATTGTGATGTGGCTGCAAATCCAAACATTCTATCAGGACTGGAATATTTCCTTCATAATATTCCTCATAGAAGTAATCGAACTTGTCTGCTACAGAACGATAGTGATCTGAAATAAAATAAAGAAAATGTCATTAATACATGGATTGAAGATGTTGGAGGGTTTTGTAGTTATTCTGCTTCATATGTTGTTTCTAACATTACCATCAAGCCGCCTTTCGAATTTTCCAGATACTGAAAAATCAGATGAAGAATTTTCCTTTGGCATGGTTTATCCAGTGAGTTTTTAAAACAAGCCACGAACTCGACTGAGATATAAATGTCAAGCTACGAACTCGATTAAGATGTAAATGTCCAATTTCGCAACGGCGATGAACTTGAATGGAACATTTGATGAATGCTAATCACAGGGTGACAGAGGGAAAGACAGGGTGACAGAGGGACCGTTAATCTGTTGACAAAGAGATATAATCCCAAAGGACAGTATTCGTCAAAGGCGATACAAATATTCAAAGATCTTAGCAAGCTCGCAAACATTCCTACTCATAAATCGTCTGGAAAAGCAAAAATGACAGGAGGGACTATATTTTTTGATTTCAAAGATCTGAAAGACAGGCTTATTAAATTGACAGGGAGTATAAAAGCTGGTAATTCAAGTATTCAGTTGAGAAATGAAGCGATAGAAATATTAGATCACCTCGTCAAAAAGAATAAAATTTCGAAAGAACAATATAGCAAGTATATTCAGAGACACTTAACATGACAGAGACACCTATCTATCTCAACTCTTTGACTTGTAACAATGGACCGAGTCATAATTTCACAACATCTTTTAATCCTGTGATGAGGCTTGACCCAAACAGAGAGTATTTTATTGCTCTCGATGAAATCGCAATGTCATACAGCTGGTACAATGTGAGCAACAGCTATGACAATAACAAACTAAAATATAGTCACGATTCGGGTACAACATGGTATGAGATTGAACTCCCAGATGGGAATTTCGCATACGAAGAACTGAACGCTTATGTTCAGAGAGAGCTAGAGGGATCAAAACATTCAGAGACAGGCATTACAATAACATTTGTCCCAGCGCTTTTCAAAGTTCTGATCGGTCTCGAAGACGGTTTTCAAGTCGATCTGCAAACCGGAAATTTTGCCGATCTCATTGGCTTCACAAAAAAGGTTGTTACAGCAACTAGCTATGGTGAAAAATCCCCTAACATAACAAGATCTGTCGATGACATCTACGTTCACACCAACATCATCTCAGAGAGTGTTGTTGGTGGTAAACAATCAGATGTGTTGTTTCGATTCAGTGTTGACAATCTCCCTCTCTCTTTCCCTTTCCATATCGAGCCAAGGAAGAAAAAGTATAGCAAAATAAACACAGGAGCTATAAAAGATTTGCAAATCTATATCACTGATTCACTGGGAAGACCGCTCGACCTCAACGGTCTACCCATCTCATTAACACTTCTCCTGAAATAAGTGTTCAAAAACAGATATTTTATTTCATACACTTGAAATAAAATGGTTCGAATACAGATGAAAAGAGATGCCAATGGCAAATACGTCTTATACAATCTTGATGACGATCACTCACTTCAAGAGGGTGAAGGGATATTTAACACTCTCAAAAATGTTGGAACTAAAATAGCTACAAAACTCACAGGGAAAACTGCAAAGGAGATGGCTAAAAAGGCAGCTACGAAAGCGTTTGAGAAGGGAGCAGAGCAGATCGGTGAAAAGATGGGACAGTTAATCGGTGAAAAGATTTACGATAAGTTCACAAAACAGACAAACCTCAAGTAACGCATCACGAAGTACCACTAGTCACACATCACGAAGTACCACAAATAAAAGAAGATAAAGGAGAAGAGCTTGCAAAGCTATTGAAGAAAGATAAGAAGCCGTGGTCAAAAAAGCCACCAAAAAATAAAATTGAAAAAGACGATCTCTTTAGCGATTTCGATGACCTTTTTTTATGAAAAAAATAATCTCTTCTTTCTTGCAAAACACATCATGACCTCCATGCGAACTGCAAAATTTTCGAAGGGGTATGAGTATTATTCATATGAGCTCGATACTCCTCTCCAATCTGCACCAGCAAATAACAACTATCAAAAGAAGGATGGGTACAAGTTTACTGTTGACACATCAACAGCGTCAGAGACTGTAGCTGACTGGCATAATGCTTATTTTGAAATGGATTTTAAACTCACAAAGATAGATAACACAACCTATGGTGCGGCTGATGCAGCTGCAATAATCAATGGAGGTTTTAGTCTGATAAAAGACATCAAAGTTGATTTTGAGAGTGCGAGAGTTCTCGATCTTCCAAGTGCAAATCATGCTGCAAATGTAAAGAATCTCACCGAGTTTACAGAAGAACATTCGAGAAAAGTAGGCCCCCGCCAATTTCACTACCCCGACACAGCTACCGGTGCAGTCATACAAAAGTATACAACACTTGCTCTTGATAGGAATGCGCAGAACATAGCACCAACAGACAACACTGATTACAATGAAGGATTTACAAAAAGAAAGACTCTTCTCACCACAGGTGCTGAAAACAACATCCATCTACCACCCAACCGTTTTGGCTTCTTTGACTCTTTGGAAGAGCAGTTAGCACCCAATGCAAAGGTTAGTATTTATGTTAGACTTGAAGATGATGCAAATGTGTTGTTCATAGCAAATACCGCTGCGGCAGGTAGATACATCGTGACAAAGTTCCGCTTGTGGGTACCGATAATTAAAATGAATGTCCTTGGACTAAAGACATTTGTCGATAACTTCCTCAAACCTCACAGATGGTCTTATCTGAGAGAGGAAATTGTTGATGCGGGACCGCTTCGACAAAAAAATGGAAAATTCAGAATTACAAATGCTATCAGAAGACCAAGGCATGTTTTCATTTGGGTTCTTAATGCAACCAAGTTTAGCGATCAGGAACAGAACATGTTTGTGTTCAACAATTTCAACATCGCAAAAGCGAGGTACTTTACAAAGGCTCAACTTCGTGTGCAGAATGGTGAAAAGTATCCCTGATCAACAACTGGACCCAAGCAGCGAGCTGACAAGAGCATGGACATATCTTGCAGACTATGTAAAGTTTGTAAGCGGCAATCTGTTCGGTCCAACAATTGATGTGAAACAATTTCAAGATCTCTATGGAATACTTTACTTTGATCTGACACGACAATCACCAGAGCTTCTTAAAGTTACAACAGGTCTGGATTTTGAGTATAGTCTCAACAACACTACCAACGCAGACTATCACATCTATGCATTGATTCTCAATGAGGAGGAACTTAGTGTTGAAGTCATGGGTGGAAAAGCACTCATCAGGAATTAAGTAGACTTTTCGTCTTTTTTTGGATTTCATTATGTGACTCGCATAATAAAAAGATGACGACTTATTACCCTCATGGAGTAACTCTTTCAGATAATCAGAGAAGGAAGCTTGCTAAAGCTTTCAACGAAGAATCACCCATCACTCTGCGTCTCTCACACAACGAACTGACTGGTTCTGATGAGATGATGCTGACACAGACACAGATCAAGAAGATTCAGAAAGCAAAAAGCAATGGGAGAGGGGTTGACCTCAAAATCAGCAAGACACAGATAACAAAGGTTGCTCAAAAAGGTGGCAGCCTCTTCTCATCACTTCTCACTCTTGGTGTAAAGCTTCTCCCAAAAGCAATGAATCTCGCCACAAAGGCTCTCCCAGGATTGGCGACAGGAGCACTCTCAAGTCTGGGCAATTTCGCTACTGACAAGATTTTTGGAGCTGGTCAGTCAGGAGGTTTGATAATTCCACATTCAAAGATTCCACAGCTTTTACCTTTTGAAAACCGTCCCTCAGAAAAGCAGAAACAAGACATTGCAATTGCTCTTCAATCTGGTGGTGACTTGAAAATGAAACCAACAAAGAGGCAGAGTGGTGGTTTTCTCGGTACTCTTCTCGCTTCAATCGGTGAGCCGATACTTCTCAAGGCGTTGACCGGAAGCGGTATGCGAAGCGGAAGCGGAATGCAGAACAGAAAGCCGAGAGGAAGAGGTTTACAGAACAGAAGCGCGTCAGGCGGAGCCGGTAGGGCCGGCAGGGGAATGCAAAACAGACCATATTGGTTTCCACCGAGTTTTGGGGAGCCACCTATACCATTTCTACCACAGAATGGAAGAGGGGTGAAAGGGAAAAAAAAGCAGAAAGGAAAGGGTCTGTTGCTTGGCAGAAACTCCCCCTTCAACGGAGTGCCACTACTAAAAGATATATTGTGAAAAGACCACCCTTCAAAAACAGACCAATCACAAACCTTGACATTCAAAACTGGGTCGAATACCTCAAGATTCCAAACTTTGGAGGGGTGATTTCCAGGGATCAAGTGAAAGATTGTGAGATGGGACACTCTTTCGTCATCAATCTGAACGAGTCAGATGAGCCTGGTTCACACTGGGTGGCGATGGTCTTTGGCTCTGATCTCATCTTGTACTTTGACAGTTTCGGTCTTGATCCACCACAAGAGGTGTTGATTCTTTGTAACAAACATGGAGTCAACTACGCATTCAACAACACACATTATCAGTCATTGACAAGCGTGTTGTGTGGTTACTATTGCCTCTTCTTCTTGAATGAAGTAAATCTCAGGATTCGGTTGAAACCCTCTCTTGCTCATCAAAGCTTGTACTCTGTCTTCAACGATGTGACAGAACCTCTGTCAGTGACTGACACTGAAGCGAACGAGCGTTTCATCAAAAAATACTTCAAAGAGGTTTGACTCTGAGTCAAAAACAAAAAAAAAACCTCTTCAAACTTTCTGAAGAGGTTACAAACAATGGGGTATTCTGACGGTTATCATCGATTCAACAGGCAAGGAGGTGCAAGCAAAACAGGTCCTGCAGGACCACCAGGCCCTGCCGGTCCAAAAGGAGAAAAGGGAGACGCAGGACAACAAGGGCAAAAGGGTGAGGCAGGGCCTACTGGTCCAAAGGGAGACACAGGACCACAAGGGCCGGCAGGTCCTGCTGGTTCAAAGGGAGACGCAGGCCCTGCCGGTCCACAAGGATCAAGAGGACCGCAAGGACCGGCAGGGCCTGCTGGTTCAAAGGGAGACGCAGGACCGCAAGAACAAAGAGGACCAGCAGGACCTACCGGTTCAAAAGGAGACACAGGTCCTGCCGGCCCTACCGGTCTACAAGGACCAAGAGGACTAGCAGGACCTACCGGTTCAAAAGGAGACACAGGTCCTGCCGGCCCTACCGGTCTACAAGGACCAAGAGGATTAAGAGGACCGGCAGGGCCTGCCGGTCCTGCTGGTTCTGACGGTTCAAACGTTGATCTTTCAAATTATCTCGACAAAACAAAGGTTGGTGATTTGCAGAAGGCTTTGAAATTCGTCAGCTCACACGGAGCTGATAGACAGATTAGCGGTCTATCCGATCAACCCCTAAACGGTACTGCAGCTGTCAATCTGAATAAACTCAACACCGAACTCGGAAAGAAGGCTGACACATCGACCGTAATTAACGGTCTGACAGCAAAACTTAATACCTCCACATTTAATACGCAAATAGCAAGAAAACCAAATACCACATCTGTGTTGCTCTTGGATGGAAGTCAAAAGATGACTGGCAACCTTGATCTGAACGGTAACGATGTGATTAATTCAAAGAGGGAGAACTATCTGGGTATGACTACCGCTCAGCAGTCCACTTATGAGAACTCAAACACACTCGTCTCTCGATATGAAGCAGGGGCAATGAAGAGGCATCTAAAGGGTCTACTCGATATTACCACTCTCTCGAATGCAAATCAAACATACGTTGACAATGTGAAAAAGACAGTGTCAAGCTTTAGAAATATAGACGACAAACAGATTCTTGTGAAGGTGTAGTCTGATCGTCCGGGTGAGTGTAGTCCTGAGAAGGACTGTTGTCGGTGGCAGTGACTGACGTTTCGACAACCTGTGCGGAAGTCATCATCAGAGTCAAGTTCAGATTCTTGATGCTCGAAAGAGAAAGATAATCAATCTAGCAGATAGTTTTGCAGATAATGACGAAGCTGTAAGCAAAAATACGTTGATCAAACAGTCAAAACTGTTGAGAGTCTTGCCCAAACGAAGGTTAATAAATCAGGTGACACAATGACAGGGAACCTCAATCTTGGTAAAAATAAAGCAATTAACTCTGCTGCACCAAGCAGCGGAGGCGATCTATGTAACAAAACACATGTCGACACCCTTGTGGGGGTGACCAAAACCAACCTTGAAAAACATGTCGATGACCACCTTGCTCACAGCGTCAGAACCACCAACCTGAAAAACGATCTCGATTATATCATGAACGAGATTATCGGAAATGAGTTCAGCGATGAAGATGATATCACCGGAAAAGTACAAATTTACAAAGACTTTCATAGATTTGCAAAGAACGTAAAACCGTTCGATCTTCTTCTCGATACATCAAAAGGTTACTATTCAAGTCGCTTCGGTGTGAACATGTACTCTGCCGCGAAATCAGAGTACACAGTTGTCTGTGAAATGTGGTGGGAATCCAATAAAGTTGATTCAACCTCTGTGACTCTGACTGCCACAAGCTCTGTAGAGACAGTTTCAAGGCAGCGCTGCAATCGATTCTCAAATCATATTGTCAGTCTCATACATATGACAAAATGGAGTGATGCAACACCCAATTATTTGATGTTCGACATCGTGATAAAAAACAATTCAGGGCAGGTCTATGATCAGAAACTTCCGATTTGGGTTGTGGTTTACGGAAGCAAGGGATACCACAACAGTCTGCCTGAAGATGTTTGGGATCGATGGTACTCTTTCTATGACAAAAAAATGTACATTTATCCATAAGTCGTACTGGCGAAAGAACCGAAGGATGGTAGAAACCCAGCCACAAAGAAATATGTTGATGATATCAAAACAACATTACAGACAAAGATCAATTCAAAAGCAACCAAAACAGCGCTGACAAACGCAACAAGAAAGATCTGGTATCGAGGAAACTGTGCTCACGACAATTCATCACAGGCAAGATTCTAAGTAAATGGAGCATCAGATCATACCACATATGTATCACAGAGCGCTAACGCCGATTTCACAGTAAACAGTTCAGACAACACAAAACTCATAATCAACAACGCTGGTATGTATCTGATCACATACACCGATGGTATCAAGTCTAAACATCTATCACATCTCAGGTTCATCTTGGACAATCCGTTCATGACCACAGCAAACGGTATATTGGTAGCGCTACCCAACACAAAAAATACTTGGAAGACACTCGCTAATACCGTTCTATTATATTTCCAAGCAAACACATCGCTGAGCATAGCGACAGATAACAGCTCTGTTCAACTCAATGGAACTGATGACAGCTATCTGATGATTGTGAAGCAGGATTGAGATTACGCTAGTAATAAAAAAGCTAATTTTATTATGGGATGTTCATAATAAAATGACTGACGCAACCATTTTCAACTTCAACCGTATCGACTACTCTATCGGAGAGGAGAAGATCGATGAGCTCAAAGCTCTTTACAAACACTATCACAAGAAGTGGTGGTGCTCGAGGAAGATCTTCAAGAGTTTCAAACGAAAGAGTCTTCTCTGCAACCTGGGAAGCACCATGCTCATCGTTATCGGAGGGATAGCTGGAGGGATAACCATGAACCCAATCCCGCTTGCTACAATATCAGGCACTGGCCTCCTTCTCAAGACGTACACCGATGTGAAGAAGTTCGACAGAAAGATCGATATGAGCAAATTTGCCTTTACAACCTATGAGAAGATCTTGACTGAACTGAGATCCTATCTGAGAGGAAGACCGTTCGACAGTGCATCGTTTCTCAATGAGGTGAGACTCATCGATGATACAATCACAGATCTGTATCCAATCTTTCAATCGACTAAAGTACTTAAGCAGTATAAAACACGCTTCGAGCATAATAAGGTTTGAGGTTTCTAAATACTTTCCTCTTTTGAAACGAAAGAGGAAAGTGAGATCTTCTCTTTAGTAGACAGTAGGCCCTGCCTCAGGCCGACCTAACCTTCCTCTTCATCAGATGAAAGGGTGTCTTTATCTTCATCTTCATCTTCTTCATCAGATGAAAGGTGACCAACGGTTGTCTCTGTGGCAGTGATTTGACATAGATGTCATTCACCTTGATCTGCAGCGTTACAGCTTCTTCACTAATATAGATCGACTCGATTATCAACGCCATCTTCACTTTGCAATATTGATCAAGATAATCAAGTGGATTCTCTTTTGCTTTCTCTCTTGATCGGAAAAGTGTGTGTATATTCTGCGTCTTCTTAGAGATGATGAGCTTTGAATAAAGAATGGGGGGTTTTCCCTATTTCTCAATCAGAGGGAGTTTCAACATTGATGCAGTTTTAGGTTCATATCCGATCTTCTCAAGATGATCAGAACACGGATGTTTAAACTGTTTCAATCCATCATAAAAATCAAACTCTTTTTTTGATAGTTCATAGTCTACACCCCAGAGACAGGTGGGGATTGAGTAACCAGTGAAACCACCAGCTTTATCACGACTCTCTTGCACACCAAAAGAGAAGAGGAGAGGAGACTCAATCACCAACGGTCCTGGTGTATTTTCCCCTCCACCATTCTTCGCTTCAATATTGATTCTTTGATGACCATATTGGTTGACAACGGCTTCGTGGAATATGACATTCTCTTTGTTGAGCTTTTTGATACTTGTGAGTTGCATTGTTATTATTATCAAACATTTTCTTTAAAACATTTTTTTTGAAAAAAGCAAGTGGATATTTATCTCTGAAGAATAAGTATTTCTTTCGCTTTTGCATCGTTGACACTTATCTCTGAAGAATAAGTGTTTCTTTCGCTTTTGCATTGTTGACACTTATCTTCAGAGATAAGTGTTGCTTTCGCTTTGCTTTCGCTTTCACAAATTCAAGAGTTATATTTTCAGCGATACTTGTAGAATAAGCTAAAATGGTCAACATTCCAAAATTGACTACAGAGAGTTCAAACGGAAATCGAAAGAGAAGAGCACCCGGTGTTGACTTTCTTGATGAAGAGTATAGGATGTTGATTGCCGGTCCGAGTGGGGCTGGAAAGACAAACACGCTTATGTACATGTTGAGAGAGCCGCTGGTCATTTACGAACAGATTTTTATCTATACTCCAAACATTCACCAAGAGCTGATACAAGATCTCCAAAAGATTATGCATCAGCACTCACAGAAACTTGGGTATGATGTGTTGCATCTGATGAATCCTGATGAAATTCTTGACACAACAGAGTATCCAAGAGTGGGCAGGAAGGTTGTGATTTTCGACGACCTCATCACTGCTCCTAATAACGTGCAGGAAAATATCTTGAAGCATTTCGTTGATGGAAGGCATCATTTAATCTCACCGGTGTATCTGAGTCAATCATATCACAAGACTCCTGTCAACAACAGATTGAACTGCTCTCATCTCATCCTGTACAAACCTGCAATGAATTGCCATCGCGCTATGATCGCTCGTGAGAATAGCTTTGAACCAGATCTGTTCTCAAGACTGAAACCTTTTGAATTTCTTTTCCTCGACAAGGTGAAGGAGACATGCATGAGAAATTTCGATGAAGAAATCTAACGCTTTTTCAAGAGATGAAGAGTTATTGTGTCAAACAGAGAAAAAAGACTGAGTCTGTATCCGGGAGCGAAAGACGGGAGATTGCAAAAAACGGTCGTCCGATGATCAAATCGAAGTGTGCAGAGTGTGGCATTACAAAGGTAAGGTTTCCTAGTGGTGTTACCACCACTGAAAAAAAAGGCGGGGCGCTCTTTGATGATGTAGGAAGGACCAGCACTTCGCTGTTAGAGATGGGGATGAAGGGGTTGGCTAATCTCGGACAGTACGGTCTTGCAAAGGCTGTCAATTCTAACTATGGAAAGAAGAAGATGAAGCAGACAGCAAACAAATATCTCGATCAAGCTATCGATTCTTTTGCTAACGATATGAGTAGAAAAATCGGGAGAAGTGTTTATGATGTTAATGAAGTGTTACCAATGTCAATGTATGCTCCCGATGGTGTTAATGATCCGACACACCCCCTTTATGAAGGAGGATCCTTCGATATTCACAAAGCTATCGGAAAACTACCAAAACCGAAGAAGGGTTGGACTCTTCCAGGTCATAAGTATACAGGACCGTACAACGACCTTGCAAATCAGGTGAGGTATAACCCTCAGACGGGTGAGATTCTTGAGATTTTTGATAAGCCAACGGGACCGACTGACGCTGTCGCTATGCAACATGATGTTGATTACAGCGTCTGTACAAACAAGACAGACCCAAAGAAGTGTAAGAATGCGACTGACCGTAAGATGTTGAAAGCTCTCGATGCGATTCCAACGAGTGAGAGACAGTGGGGGCATTGGGCTGCAAGAAACATCATCAATACCAAGCAGAAGCTTGGTTTGGGTGTGGGGAAAAAAAAGCTCAGAGGAAGAAGGGGTGGCAAGAGGAATTAGCAGAGGAGTTGCACAGACCGGTGAGGCGAAACTTCAGAAAACGACGCGTTATTGTCAAAGGAATCGATGAGATTTGGTGCTCCGACTTGGTTGAGATGCAAAAGTTTGCAAAGTGGAATGAGGGTTTTAGATATCTGCTGATGGTTTTGGATGTCTTCAGCAAATACGGCTGGATCGTTCCGTTGAAGAACAAGAAGGGTGAGAGTGTTTCGGAGGGGTTCAGAAAGGTTTTCGCTGAAGGGAGAAGACCGAAGAGACTCTGGGTTGACAAGGGTTTGGAGTTTCACAACAGTCATGTTAAAGATCTGATGAAAGCTGAAGGTGTTGAGATGTACTCGACAGAGAATGAGGAGAAATCGTCTGTCTGTGAGAGGTGGAATCGAACGATCAAAACGGAGATGTGGAAGCAGTTTACCATTCAGAATAACACACAGTATCTCGACATTCTGCCAAAGATTGTCAAGAAGTACAACAATCGAAAACACAGATCAATCGGTATGACTCCGACAGAGGCTTCCAAGAAAAAGAATGAGAATGCCGTCTTTCTGAAACTCTATGGCGATCTGAGCGAATTGCGAGAGAAACCAAAGTTTGCGGTTGGCGATCACGTTCGAATCTCCAAATTCAAGCGAAAAGTGTTCGACAAAGGATTTACCCCTAATTGGACAGTGGAGATTTTCGTCGTTGACGAGGTGCAATATTCCAACCCGATCACTTACAAGTTGAAGGATCTGCTCGGGGAAGAGATCAAAGGTTCTTTCTACGAACAAGAGATGTTGAGAGCAAAGCAGGATGTTTTCCGCATTGAGAAGGTTATTCGAAGGAGTAAAGGGAAAGCTTTCGTGAAGTGGAGTGGTTACCCAGAAAAATTAAACTCGTGGATTGATGAGAGAGAACTTCAGGGGGTAGGTCCTACCTAAAAAAATCATTGATTTCAGGCAGGGCCTCACTCGTTGTGGCAAAAAAGTTAAAGATAGTTAAAAAAATGTTTGATATAAAATGAGATGGATGAACTTGACACTCTTTCAAAGCGTGCACTCTTGAGAAAGTCTAAGGAGATGGGACTGCAACGATGTTATTTACTTAACAGATTAGAGTTGATTGACCTGATCAAAAATCCTCCCGAGTTGGATTATCTTAATACTATGTCAAGAAACGAACTCCTCGAAAAAGCAAAAGAGATTGGATTGCAAGGATATTTCAAGAAGAAGAAAGGAGAGTTGATTGAACTAGTCAGAAATCCTCCACCTCCTCGCGCAAGATACACTGGTGTAAAGAAAAAAGTAACACTCCAACCTACAGATTCAGAAGGGGAAGAACTCGTTTTCCCCTCAATCAGTGCTGCTGCGAAACACTTCAATGTAAACCCTGGAGTGTTTGGAGCGAAGCTTAGATCACGCAAAGAGAGTATAAGAAACTTCGTTGAACTTGATGGAAGGAAATTTACTCTCCGTTTCGAAGCTTACCGTGTGAAAGAGAAGCATTCAAGAGAAGAGTTAAGTGTTAGAGTTTTCATCACTTAAAACGAGTGATGAAAAATGGATTAAAAATGGTTAAAGAAAATATTTCCATCATAATAGATATACAATGGAGAAAAAAACTGTTGTGCAACTTCGTCAGATTGCAAAAGAGATGGGTCTTCGCGGCTACTCAAGACTTCGAAAAGCAGAGCTCATTGACTTGTTGAGTTCAAGAGGGATTGTTAATTTCATTGAGGAGGAGGAGGTTTTGGAGAAAAACAGTTTCACAACTTCGTCGGATTGCAAAAGAGAGTGGTCTTCGTGGCTACTCGAGACTTCGAAGAGCAGAGCTCATTGACTTATTGAGACGACATCGTTTCAAATTTGTTTGGAGCAGATCTTCATTGAAAAAGTTTGCAAATCAGTATACGATTGATGGGGTGGAAGGTTATAAGCCGAAAGATTTTCTTCAGGCTGTAAAACCGACCGTTATCGATTTTCTATTAACGCAGAATAGTATTAAGATGGCGTTCGTCCTGAGGTGTAACATGTTAAAGAAAAACGCTGCGACGGGTGAGACTGTGATAGATATTGCATATTTTACATCTTTCGTGGAGGTTGTATTTCAAGAGACTGATCGAGAAGAGCTTTATCAGAGATGTGTTAACAAAATGTTGGAGAGTTTGGCTAAGTTTATAAAAGAGGGGAGCGGTTGGGTTGTACATTCGATTGCGGGGTTGGATTTGCATACAGTGAAATACACTCCTTTGAGAGGCTTTTCATTTATTAAGCTACCAAAACATCTCGCAAATAAGCAGGCTATCATAAACATGAAGAATGAGGATAATGAGTGTTTTAAATGGTGTGTTACGAGAGCGTTGAATCCTGTGGAAAAGAACCAAGAACGTATCTCAAAGACATTGAGGGAGCAGGCAAAGAAGCTTGAATGGGGTGGGATTACGTTTCCGATGGAGGTGAAGAGTATTCGCCGCTTTGAAACTCTGAATCCAGGTCTTGCTGTCAACGTCTATGCGAATGAAGGTGGGTTGAAACCCTTGAGAGTGAGTAACGTTGACGGCAAGACTTGGATTAATCTTCTTCTCCTCTCTGAAGGTGAGAAAAAGCATTACTGTCTCATCAAAAATCTAAGTCGACTCATATCGAATGGGGATACCAACAAGAAGTTTATCTGTATGAGATGTCTTAATTTTTTCAGTTCTCAGAAAGTGTTAGACAAACATATTGAACTCTGTCGAGAATATAAGGCTGTGAGAGAGAAGATGCCAGATGAGGGATTTTATTTCTTTTTCAAAAACCACTACAGGAAGATGGATCTGCCATTCGCTATCTATGCTGACTTTGAGTCAACCATTAAACCTTTACACACCGCTCAACCGAATCCTAAGGAGTGTTACACCGAGAAGAAGCAGAAACATACCCCGGTGAGTTTTTGCTACTTTGTCAAATGCTCTTTCGATGACAAACATTCGAAACTGGTTGAGTACACAGCAAAGTCTGAGGATGAGGATGTTACGCAGATATTTGTTAACATGCTTGAAGAGGAGGCTAAGTCCATTTACAAAAACCATCCTGGAAAAGAGATGATCTTCACAGACAGCGATGCTGAGATCTTTGAAAACGCAACGTGTTGTTGGATCTGCAAAGGAGGTTTCAATGAGAAGAAGAAGGCATATGAGAAGGTTCGTGATCATTGTCATTACACCGGCAAATTTCGAGGAGCTGCACATAACAGTTGCAACCTGAGATTCCGTCGTCCAAAATTCACTCCTGTCATCTTTCACAACTTGACAAACTATGACGCACATCTCTTTGTTAGAAATCTCGGCGTTTCAGAAGGTAAGATTGATTGTATTCCCAACAATGAAGAAAAATACATCAGCTTCACAAAGAATGTTGTGGTTGACAAGTTTTTCGACAAAGAGAAAGAGAAAGACGTTAATGTCAAGAGAGGGTTGAGTTTCATTCACAGCTTCAAATTTATGGCTTCTTCTCTTGGCCAGCTTGTCAACAACCTCACCAAAAAGGGTGACTCTTTTGAGAATACCGGAAGATACTTCGATGGAGAGAAGCTTGATCTGTTGAAGAGAAAGGGTGTCTATCCTTACGAGTGGTTGAATTCTATCGATAGACTTGATGAGACTAAACTTCCGCCGATTAAATCTTTCTACTCTGTTCTCAGCGGTAGTGGTATCTCTAAAGAAGAGTATGGTCATGCACAAGAAGTATGGAGAACCTTTGGAATGAAGACGATGCGAGATTATCACAATCTATACAATCCAAGCGATGTTCTCCTTCTCTGCGACGTTTTTGAAAACTTTCGAAAGGTTTGCAAGGAGAACTACGACCTCGACCCCTGTTGGTATTACACCGCACCTGGTTTGGCTTGGGATGCATGTCTCAAGATGACTGGGGTAGAGCTTGAGTTGCTGAGTGATGTTGATATGTTACATATGTTTTAGAAAGGTATTCGTGGAGGGATTTCGATGGTTACGAAAAGACATTCACAAGCCAACAACAGATACATGGGTGAGAAGTTTGAAAAGAGCAGACCTTCAAAGTTCATCACATATCTTGACGCAAACAACCTCTACGGTTGGGCGATGAGCAAGAGTCTACCAACGCGTGGCTTTGAATGGGTGGATGAGAAAGATTTTGAAGATTGGAAGAATTTTCCCTGCATTCTTGAGGTTGACTTGCTTCCTATCGACAAAGAGCTATACGATCACTTTGATGACTATCCCCTCGCTCCCGAGAACTTGTTGGTTGGCAATGTTCATGAACTGGTCTGCACCTTGAATGGTAAAAAGAAGTACATCGTTCACCATGAGGCTTTGAAGCTTTACATGAGTCTTGGTGTTAAAATCGGAAAGATTCACCGCATCATTCGGTTTAAAGAGAGTCCTTGGATGAAAAAGTATATCGATTTGAATACAGAGTTGAGAGCTAAGGCTGACAACTATTTCGAGAAGGACTTTTTCAAACTCATGAACAACTCTGTCTATGGTAAGACGATGGAGAATATTCGGAATCGGGTTGATGTAAGACTTGTCAACTCAGAAAAGCAGGCGGAGAAGTTGGTAAATAAGGTCAACTTCGAACGCTGCACCATCTTCTCTGAGAATCTCTGTGCGATCCATATGAGAAAGATGCAAATTCTCTTCAACAAACCACTCTATCTCGCAATGTGTATCCTCGATCTCAGCAAGACTCTGATGTACGACTTTCATTACAACTACATCAGACCCAAGTATGGAGACAGAGCAGAGCTTCTTTTCACCGATACTGACAGTCTTTGCTATGAGATTCAGACCGAAGATTTTTACAAAGATATAATTAATGACGTGGATTCTTTGTTTGACACGAGCAACATTCCTAAAGGGCACTCTTCTGGGATACCAACCGGTGTGAACAAGAAAGTTTTTGGAAAGTTTAAAGATGAGGCAGGTGGAAAAATCATTGAGGAGTTTGTCGGTCTGAGGGCGAAGTTGTACAGCTACAAGATGTTTGACGGGGGAGATGAGAAGAAGAAGTGCAAGGGAGTGAAGACGGGAGTGGTGGAGAGTACCATCAGCTTCGATGACTATAAGAGGTGTGTGTTTGGTGGTGGTAAACAGCATCGGAAGATGAATACCCTCAGAAGTCGAAAGCATGATATGTTTATGGAGGAGATTAACAAAGTCGCTGTCCGCCGATGAGGACAAGCGAATCATTCTTCCAAACAGAGTGAAAACACACGCATTCGGCCGGCCTGAATGAATAATTTGAATTTGGAAAATACGAAAAGATGATTTTGTATTAAATTATCGTGACAGTACGATAATTTAACAAAAATCAGCCAGGTCTCCGCTTAAAGGGATACTAAATTATCGTAATCACGCGATAATTTATCGATTTTGAGCTTAAAGAGGTACTAAATTATCGTGGCCATGCAATAATTTATCGTGAAAGGATGTTTTTTGGTTAAAAATTATCGTAAAAGATAATTTTAACCAAAATCCAAAATCAAATTTTTAACCAAAAATCCAAAATGAGCTCGGACATTATTTCTCATACTACTCACTCTTCCTCAATCCACGTATACAATGCGCAGGGCGACCACTCTTGATTCCCCACTGGATTAAGAGTGGAGTTACACAACTGAGCGATCTATGTTACGAAGTTATACCAGAATTCCTATCCCCCCCCCGAGGCGCTCCGCGATATGATCCCCGATTTTCCCCCGAGCCAACTCGCCCGCGAACTCAACACCCTACTACAGGCCCTCCCAGACGACTGGCGACGCCTTGTTGCCTCCACTACAACTCCCCCCACCCCGCCTACCCAGCCGAATTCACCATCTCTTCCTCAGCTACTCCACTTGCTAATATCCCCACCTGGGGTTTCTACAAAATGCTTATGGCGTCTCAGCAGCCCACCATCCCCAGCCTACAATATTGGGAGCGCACCCTTAACCCCCCCCCCCCCCCAAATTCACCTCCGCGTTTTGGAAATCACTTTACATTCCCCTGCTTCCCAATCATTTCGGCGATATCGCGTGGAAAATCGTTCACAGGGTCCTCCCACACGCCCTGTCCCTCTTCCGAATAGGCGTCTACCCCACGATGGACTGTCCGCACTGCAATGACACCGAAACGCTCGATCGCCTTCTCCTCCATTGCCCCGCTCTTAAACCCTTCTGGGTGACCATACAAAAATACGTCACCGACATATCCAACGACAACATAACTCTGACACACCCCATAGCCCTTTTTGGTGTCCCATTAACGAAGGCTAACGCCCACTGGCGAAGCGAAATCAACCTAATTAATTTCATTCTAAACATAGCGCGCTACGCTATACATAAATCGGCAGTAGAACTCTGTTAAAATGATGTTCACATCACACCACAGTATATTTTTAATGCTAAGGTTAAACACTTTATTCAAAAAGATTTTCAAGTACAACAACACACAGGTCTCAGCTACTATTTCCCTCTGAAATGGTACATTAACGATACTATTGTAAGCCTAGTAAATGAACGACTCCATTTTCACCTATAGAGATCTATTGGAATACGAAATTCTGGCTAGTATATGCCAACAACCAGGTTAATACAAAGTAATGAGTCCCACCATATATACGCCGCAATATCAAACCTTTTGTTATGTTATCACTAGTTAGCCTCAATAAATGTAACACTGCAATAAGTAGAAAACCTGTAATAGTTAAGAAATCTCAACCTTGTCGCCTTGTAAATAGAATAGCTTAGAAGCGGGTCACATTGAGCTGTTTTAGTAGAAATAATAATAAAAAAAAAAAAAAAATCACACCTGACTAGTAACAGGGGGACGTGGGTTCTAATCCCGCTCAGGGGAAATTTCCTTTTCAAACATTTATTCTATTTAAGTATGATTATTTGGGGTGTACAGGGTCAGGGTTTCCCTCGTATACAGAATATAGCTCTTTGGCATACAAAGCTCTGCTTTCATGTCCAAATTGAGCATTGTGGGGTGAGTCATCGCCGCTAGCATTGCGCATAGCTCACTAGGTTTTTCTAGTTTGAGCACTCTGGCATGGCTTAGACGATACCACAAATGTGGGATCGTTCGGGGTAACCATATCGGTCCTTCCCCCATCGTATTATCAGCACTGCACTGATGAGGCCCAGAAGGCCGAAACGGTACTGTCTACAGTTACATATATACATATATATTAATTGACTTAAATTTTACTAAAATACTGCCTTTTAATTTCCTAAACCTGACCACTAACAGCATTACTGGCCAAACTCAGTTGCTAAATAACTATTTCTAATAATCACATAATTCCTACCACTCGATTCTAATTTGTAATTGTAATTTGTAATGTTTTTTTTAATGGAACGTTAGCTCTGTGAGATCTCTCCTGCCAAATTGATTTTGGCGAAGCTTATAAATAAATAAAATAAATAAACAAAGTATTTAAAAAATCTAATATAATATTATATTACTAAATAAAGACAATAATACTAATGCTGCTCATAATCCTAAAATTTCATACCACTACTTAATTAAAAAAGAAATTTCTAGCCAATCGTGAGGTTTGCAGATTGCCAGAGTTCATGAGGCTTGAAGGAAGGTCATTAAACAGTTTAGCACCGCTATAGATAAAACAGCTTTTTCCAAAATTGCGTTTTACCTTCTATTGAATCCTGCCGCTAGGCCTCAATCAGCGATAGAAAGATGAACACATTCATACGACGAACTCCCCGAGAGTTACATGTTACATTCTTCCTCCATTCAGTTCCCAACCCCTCTCTTTCATATTTTGCATGTTCCGCTCTCTTAACGGGCTGTCTGGTTACCCTGTATTGTTCCGCTCTCCTAATAAGCCGTGTAGGTACCCTGTATCACAAACTGGAGGTCTTTCATAGGATATCAACCCCTAAATAAAACTAAATACAGACAACCACCGTAAGTGGCCTTTCGTGATTAGAGAGATTAAGCACTACGTATTTTTTTCCCGCGAACGGCAGAGGGTCACGTGACCTGACATTTCCCGCGTCTGCTGTTTGCCGGCCGCCGTTTGTCATTTTTTCAAGTACGCACAAGCACATATGATCTAGAAACCTAAGTAAACTGAGCGAAAAGTACTGCGTTCTTTATTTCTTGTTCGAAATAGTTGTGTGAATACAAGCAAAGAACAAAGCGTCTTGCCCTTATTTTGAGCAAACTTGGTGCAAACACAACATTGTTTTCAAAAGTTTCTGGTCACTTCATGTACGCACGTACGTATATGCGTATAGGACGCTACGCGCCTGGTTTCTACTCGAGGAGGACATTTTTCCCGTTTGTAGTGAACGCGAAAGCGTGAGTATTTGCAGCCCATTTTTGCCGACTATTTCTACATTTTGATCGCTTCCTTTTATAGCTAAGCTTCGTTTATCATCTTACTTCTATAAGAACTGCTTGTAAAGCTAATGAGTTCAAATTCAAGCGGAAAATACATTACTTCTTTGTATCCATCATTTCTAGTCGCAGTGAATGGAGAATGAGAACATTTGTTCTGCCGTGTCGTCGGGAAGCTTAAACAGACGAACATCGCTGACGGAACGGCAAACGACAAGCCGACGTTCAGCGTTCGCCGTTTTCGCGGTGCTTAATCTAACTATTAACATCACTTGAGTTGCCTGGGGCCTGTCGAACGAAACCATCCACCGAACCCTTTCACTCTCATGATCCGTGAGGTGAATCTCCTAACTAATGCCCAGACATGTATATGTTGCCTCTCCCAGAGAATTTAGAGTGTTATCAATGTAATATACATTTATTGACAATTTCCTTAACTCTTACTACCACTTCTAGACAGTGCATTTATACTAATGTGAGGAAAATTCACAAGCTGATCATTCCTGAACTAAAATGTTTGCGCGAATAGTTCTTTCTATGTTCTTGATATGAAATAATCAGAATAATTGCATTTGCACAGAATACCAAGTTACTCCGTCAAGAAATTTTCTCTTTAAGTCATTCAAATCTCAGAAAAGTAACATTGTATTCTGTAAATAAGACAACTTGATTACTATTTGTTCTATATATTTATTGACTAAATAAATATTTGAATCTGATATAAGCTTTCTATGGCTATTGTAGCTTTTGCCTTTGAATTTTATGATAGTAATTTGAACTTTTAACGGAACCCCCCCCCCCTTTAATCTGTAAAAAGCCAAAAGATCTTGGAGATATTTGAACAAAAAACAAACAATGCTTACACTCGACCCTAAAGTTGATTTCCGCTCAGGTCGTCGAAACGTCAGTCATCACTACCGACAACAGTCCTTCTCAGGACTACACTCACCCGGACGATCAGACTACACTGTCACATGTTAACCCCCCTCCCCCCCGGTTCAAACCATTTCCTCTTTAGACGTTTTACGAGTCTCTATACACGACTTTCAAAATGGCGGACGGCGCGCGAGACTGGTAACTAGTTAAACATGAAACCGAGGTCAGAAACGCCACATTTGAGGACAACATTGTAATTAAAAGGTCAATTAGGGTTGAATAGGTTATCTGTTTCGACTCAATTCGGTCGAATCATTTTCAGGAAGAGGAAATGCCGACTCACTGTTGTGTCGGAAGTGAGACTTATATGGTTGTCTCTTTGCAAATTACAAATTTGCTCTCATTATTTCAAAGTATTTCTTTTCTTTCTTGGATGGAGCAAACGTTTGCTGGGTCAAAGCCAGTGCAGCCCTAAGTAAACCTATACACTATTATCGCTTGATTGGTAAAACGTTTCATATACAACTGATTAGTTAATCAATTTCATTGGTTACTTTTCATCATGATTTCACGTATCTGTTGGAGGGTTGCCTTCCTCGAAGGCCAACTTTTCCCCCTTTATAAGACACATCGTCTGTAGATGGAATGAATTTCTGCCTCTCGTCTGCGTCTGGGGAGTTCTGGTCGCTGTAATAGCCATCTTCTTGCAAGGAAAGCGGCGAATTTCTTTGTTCGTATTGGGGCGGATACTCAAAAACTCCAGAGTTTCTCTCGCATACGTCCTTATCTTCATCGTCTGAACGAAGCTGTTCTTTCTGACTCATGAAGTCGTCATCATTTACCTGGCTTACACTTTCTTTGGGTTTCTCTTTCTCTTGAGTGTCTTTACGAACTTTTTCCAACTCGCTGTCTTTGCGTAGAGCAACTCTTTCCTTTGGTGGGTCCTGAAGAATAAATCTCTGTTTTTCTTCATCTTCGGGGTTCTCCGGCTCAAAGGTTTCCAGTTCAATGTCTCCTGTAGGGAGGGGTGGCAGCGGAGCGTGTTTTTCTTGTTCGGAGGTGGGACTCCCAGGAGGTCTTAAGAGGCTCTCACCGGGATCCAGATATTCATCGTCAAATGTTGGCTCGTTTAAGTCTGGGTCATCTTCTGCAAGCTCAAGATCTAGGTAACCTTCGCCAGTCTTCGAAAGAGGAATAAGGAATTCGTGAGAAAGAGGGTAGCTAAGGACACTAGTTAAATTAGAATGAAAAATACCGAACAGGAGACTTGATATTGGGGGAAAAAGCAAGCAAGCAAGCTCAGATAATTCCCTAAAATAGCTCGAAAAATTCGAGGACTTCTTTTGTTTTTTTTTTTGTCGAGTCATGAAAGATGAATTCTCTTTTGCGGTTATATTTCCAAGAAAGTATACCTCTGAAGATCTCTCTTCCAACCGTTTATCAAGCAGAGCTGTAAGATCCGTGAAAGAAGGTCTGTCATCTGGGCTATGCATCCAACTCTGGCACATTATTTCGTACCTGTACATTGTATGAATATAGGATAAAAACATAAATATGACCGAATTATTGGATGAATGGATGAATTACATGGATGTCTGAATGAATGATGAAAAAACAAGAAATGATTGGCGAAAAAAAATGTATGCGCACGAAAAATGGCTTCACTCAAAGTCTGTTACTGATCAATGGAATGCTTACATTTCATCCGGGCAATTCAAGGGCTTTTCCATGCGATTTCCTTCCATCAAATACTGATAAACTTCATTGGCCGGGAGACCTGGGTACGGGCTTCCACCTTATTGATAAAGATATACTCTTAGATGCTAATTTTTCAAATAGAACTCAATGTGGATACTGTATCTTTCACAACACATGACTATCATTAAAACTGAAAAACTCACCAAGTGTAAACAGCTCCCACAGCAAAACCCCAAAAGACCATCTACGAGAGAGGGAAATACGATACACATTACCAAGGTGAACTAGGACAACGCAAATCTTAATTTTCAAGATTACAAGTGTGACTTACACATCACTTTTGTGCGTGTAAATGCGATCAACCAAGGCTTCTATGGCCATCCATTTCACTGGAAGAAGGCCCTACAAGTGAACATAAAAACCACTGGTTACTTCCAATCTTTACAATCTTACAACAGTATGCACTTCTCCAGATCATTCTCCTTGTTTTTCCCAGTGAGCTAACAAAATGAATTTTTGTTTAACAATCAGTAGCTGGTTTAGTTGGTGATCACTTCCTTTATTCTCCTGACCATAATGTTTGATTCAGGGGTGATATTGTAAGGAGAAATTACATGCTGGTCACTCTTATGGGTTAGAAGGTTAATACAGGAAGCAAACCTATGTTGTAAATAAAGGCTAATTTGAGTTCCCAATGACGAAGGAAATCAGACAAAGGAGGAAAAAAAAAACAGGGATAACGTTATAATGAAAGAGCAACAACAAAAACAAAGAGAAATATCCAATTTTTTAAGAGAAATGAGGCAAGATATCGTTTGAATCATTTTGCATCACCAGGCTGGGGAGCCGTAGGAATTCGAATTAGTATAATTTCAGAGCTAAGCAAAGAGTTTCCAGCCATCTGATTGGTCGAGCGGTTGCTTATATGACGCTATATAAACCACTCCACGCGGCTTATATAAAATGTTAAAATAAAATGTTAATAAATGTTACCAAAATGTTATGATTCTAGAAATTTCTCTGTTGCTCAGTTCTGAAATTATACTAAAACAATTATTCACCTCAGGTTCGGCGAATATTGTCGAATAATCCCCTCGACTTTGTCTCGGGGATTATTCGACAATATTCACCTCGCCTTCGGCGAATAATTGTTAAATATTAAATTATCCCCCCAGTGCGGATTAACAAGGACAGCGGAGTCATTCTCACCGAGGTCGTTTTGACGTAATTTTCCTCTTTATAGATGTCCCTCGCCAATCCAAAGTCAGCCACTTTTAAAACATAATCCTCACCCACTAACACATTCCGAGCAGCAAGATCACGATGGACACACTTAGAAGAAAAAAAAAATTCAGATATTAGTATTAAAATCTTTGATAGCACGACTGCCGCCCGCTCTTATTTTCGTCTTCGCTGGCTGAGATCCTTAAAAAGGATACCATTACCTATTTCAGGTTGATTGTGATCAGATTCCTTTACAGGAACGAAGAACCTATTAAAATTTGCCTTGTTGCAGATATGTAGCTTCATAGTGAGTGGGTAGTTGCACCCAGATATTGTTCATCCGGAAGGCACAGGTTCAGATCTTGTCGAAGCTTAATTTTTTTTTTTTTTGGCTCCTTTTCTGCAATTTATTTAATATCAGTGCTGCTAGCCCACGGGGATCATTCTTAATTGGGTTTCAACCGCAGGCCGAAATGTTTCTTATCTCAAATCGATTGTAAGTGCTTTGTGAAATTTGATGGACAACACTCACCCTTCTTGAGGCAAGAAATTCCATTGCACGAGCGACTTGCAACGAACAGATGTAAAGGTCAATCGTTGTAAATGTGACGTCAGCGTGCTCAGTAGGGGTGGACCACTTTGCTTCGAATATATCACGGCGTTTACGCAGGAAGTCGAGTAGGTTACCATGCGGACAGTACTCTATTAGAACCCAAAGATCTCTCTCGCGACCTACGGAGAAAATTTTCTCTAGCAACTTTTTCTTTACTTTAGAATAAAAACAGAGGTTCAAGTCGATGGGTGAGAATATTAATTAAGAATATATGTCGCTTATCATTAAAGCATTATTCCGAAAAAAGTTTTCTGACCGTAAACACGACACAGCGTATAAGATACTTCTCAACTGCGTTACGTAAAATGTCTTGAAATTGTTAATAATTTTTTGTTCAGTTAGGACTGGAATATCATCGTTTATTTGAGTTGATATTCCAGTCCGCTTTCGAATAAAATCTGAAAACCACTTTTAACATAAAGTTAGCAAAAGATTAGTAAATTACTAGTAGCGACGAAAATGTTACTAAATTATTGCACAGAAGGGTGAAGCCAAACAACAAAAGTTGAATGAAGTCGGTTAAACCTGGTTTAAACGAACCTTTGGTGCATGCGCCAAGCAAGTTGACGATGTTTTTGTGCTCGCCTATATGAATCAGAATCTTCAGTTCAGATACCAAATCCCTTAACTCGGCCTCCGTGGCAGAATCTGTAGAGAGGGGAAAAGATTGTTAAAGAAAAGCTTTCTTGATAGGATCAAGAAAATACGGAGTGTAAAGCAAGGGCGGGTAAGATTTTACAGTAGGGGAGCGGAGGGGGGGGAGGGGGGGGGTTCTGTACATTTGCATCTGGCTGTTTTTTTAATAACTTGAAAGCTCCTCTTGACAAGGGAGGGGGGTGTTAAAAACATTTTAATTCTCCTCCCCCTACGACACTTAACGCCAGTTTCCGTCTGAGAGGTACAGCACGCTTTCTCTCAGTGTTCTTTTGTAAACGCAGAATGATGAACTTACCTTTAAGGCTTTTCACTGCAACTTCTGTGACTCGTTTGTCGTTCACATAAGGCCGACTTGTGGATCCAAACCTTGACCGTCTGCGGCCAGACTTCCGCTTGGTGCTACCGCGCGGGTCAAATGCCACGATACCAACCGCATGCGCAAGGAATACCTGACCAAACGCACCCGACCCCAGGGGCCTAACTGTGAGAAGAAACATAAACAGCAAGTCAGTTACTGTGATATGTGTAAACGTCAGGTTACATTATAACATAACCAAAGTAAAGCGTGCGCTCTCGTTGGCCAATTAAGTGTCCACCATTTTCCCACGGGTGTATGCTGCTGACTTGAGCAAATGCAAAGACTAGTCGCGTAAGATTTTTAGTGTTAAATAAAAGGAAACTCTTTTGCTACAGTGAGTCAATGCTATGTTACAAAACAACTGGGAAACACCACAACGTACAGTATTGAGTTATGGATGCACTTGGGAGGTTTGCTAAGCACGAAAGAAGTAGTATTGAGTTATAGATGCAATTGAGAGGTTTGCTAAGCACTCAAGAAGCTGGAGTGGCTCTCGGCTATCGCCTCGCGCGACACTTACGCTTCTTTCGTGCTTAGCAACCTCCCAAGTGCATCCATAACTCAATAGTGTACGCTTTGGTGTCTACCATTTGTTAATTGCTTCTGTTTTAGGCTCAAGCTTAGTCTCGCAACTGTTTGGGGATGCAATGGGATGAAACGTTTCATAGTGTGAAACCCAACGAGACGACCTTTGCAAGCCAAGTTCTTGCGATAGGGAACGTTGCACCATTCGAAATCAAGTCCCATTTTTGGCAACGATTTCGGTAACGTTGCCATAATTGTTTTATACGCTGCTTCCTAAATTATATGGCAAGTTTCTCAACGAAGGGTCTTTAAGAACTTTGCAAAATGCTTTGTTAGGCAGAAATTGTTGTTCTGTTTTTGGCAAGTGGCTACATGTTTTATGCATTTAAGCTCACTTTAAATCTAATGATAAAGCACTGCGTTGCGTGTTAACCGAGATAGGATACCAACGATGGTTTAACCCTATACACCCTAACATCAATATGCATATTCTCCATACTGTCCTCTATACATTTCCTAGGGTGCTGACAAGGAGAATTTGTTCAACAATCAAGAGCTTCTTTAGTTGGTGATCATTTCTCTTGTTCTCCTGACCGGAATGTGTGATTCAGGGGTGATATTGTAAGGAGAAATTAGATGCTGGTCACTCTTACAGGTTAAGAATTCATGTCCCTGAGAGATGACAAGAGCTGTTCGTCATATTCACAAATGGAAATTCAAACATGAATGAGGAGAGCAGTTAAACAGTCGATGATCACATGACTAAGACTGTTAATAATGCTAACTCGTATAAAAATTGGTACTACGTGTAATCGAAACGGTGGTACTCCCTCTGCTGACTCTGTACTTACCAATTTCAAGGCGTTCCCTAGGAAATTCCCATTGAGCGTCGTAGGGCAGTTTGCTTATTTGGTCCAATAAGGATCTCTCTGGATCTAATTTCATGATGTAATCAGGGGGAGGTGGAAGTGTAAAGATGTAAAATCCGCCATACCGCTTCTTTCGCCGATAAAGAACCACAATGATAAACAGCAGTAACAAGATCACAAAGCTGCTGACAGCGATCACAACGATCATGGCAAGTGTGGAAAACTTGTATTCGTCCCTGGGTTGCTTGAAAGCTTCAACAGAGGGGTCTTGGAGAGAAATGAGAATAAGAAAGTGAAACTCACCAGGCTGATCCATGGGGAAGGTCGGGGAGGGTGCCACCCCTCCCCCCCTTATCACAAAAATGAGTTTTTTGAATCCATGTCAGTATGTGAGCCGCTGCGCACCCACCCCTCCCCTAACCAAACATTAACTTTTACTTGGCATCAGTTGACTTTTGTTAGGTTTGGGGAGGGGTGGGTGAGCAGTTGCTAAGATACCGACATTAAACAGAGTTCTTTTACTACTTGTCTACTTGTCAAAATACTTACAACGGTAGGATCGCTTATTATCACTCGACTTGGAATATCAAAATTTGCTCGTCCTGAAATATTCCTTGCCTACTTTGAGGCTCTGGTTAGATTTTAAAAAAGGGGAAAAAGGGTTTTTCTGTGTTTCCTAAATCAAAGCGTGGACCTCTCTTTCATTCACGAATACCTGGATTCTTGCTCAGTCGAAACCCTGTTGGGTCCAAAACTCGCTCAATCGATATACAGCCTCTCAAAATAACATTGAGGCATCAAACTGATATTAATTAGATAGAACCTATCAAGCGTTTCAATTTGACAACGTAACCTACCCGAGTAAGTGTCCTCTGTCTGTCCTTGGGTATTGCTTGCCACACAGCGATATTCTGCTTTGTCGGCCTCGTTCAACACCTCTATGATATACACTGTCTGGTTGGTGAATCCTTTCGCAGCGTTTGGTAGACGCACAAATTGACCTTTGCTGTTCTTTCTCTGCCAGATCACGGTAGGAGGTGGGTTTCCAGTCACAGCACATTGCAGCTGGACGTTGTTCCCAAATTGTGAAATCTTTGTCACGGAAACAGTTGGCCTCTCTGTATCAATGTCAAAATACAAATGTCAGATCTCAGTTCGCAAGTCTATACTTGCCTCACTTCACCCGTCTACTCGAGAAAGCATCGTTGTCCTTCCCTAACGAGTGACCAGCATCTAATCTCTCGTAACAGAATCAGCAATGATTCAAATTTAAGGTCATGCAAATAAATGAAATTATTATACATTAGACTTACTATGAAAACTCTGATTGCTCGAGAGCATACAGGCAATACAGAACAGTGCGTGAGGTTGACATGATAACCCAATATCTGCTGCAGATATTGGGTTATCGTGTCGAGTTTAAAGTCTGCCTAGTTTCCGAAACCCTCTTCCGTGTAGTTTTCTCAAACATTTTCCATCTTAGAGAGAAGTGTCTTTTTTGCAAATTGTTTAAAAAATGTACGATAAAACAATTACTGAATTTGGTTTTTGCATTTCATGAATCATCAAACCTCGTGTCTGTGTTATCTGTCTGTGTTATTCACTCGTACAATTACAATTGGATGTGTCCTGTTTTTTGACAACTTCTTGGTCGAAACCTTGCATAAATACAGACCAGAACAAAGTTTTAGCACGATACTTACCCAGGATATTCAGGAACGTATCAGCAGATCCCAGTCCCTCGGCGTTCTCCACCGCACACTGATAGACGCCTGTGTGATAAGAGTCTTTGACAGAGCAGATGAATATTCTCCACACCCCGGGATCCATTTCTCCTTCCATTTCGTAGACACCCCTTTTCAGTTGACCGCAGTCATCACTCTCGGTTTTCTCTATGCTTATTATTTCTCCGTCTCGTCTCCAAATGACAGATTTCGGCTGAGGATTTGCAGTGACATTGCAGAATAATTCAGCACGCTGGCCTGCGGGTTTGGTTACATTAGGAGTGATGGTAACGGTCGGCTTGGTCAGCTCTGCAAAAAAAAAAAAATTCAAAACGAAAATAAATCTGAGAGCTCTTTTGGTATAAAGTTAGCCTGTGTTGGGCTCTCGATCAGTTGAACGCGCATCTGAAAGTCAGAATGTTCTGATTCCTTTTTGTCTATTGACATTAACTCACTCTTAACTAAATATCCGAAGTTTGGAATGCTTTGCTTAGCCTCGGGTTTTCACCTTATATTTTGCTAATTACATCTTATTAGACGTTTTGGTGTGTAGTATCGCAGAGTATTTTTACAAGTTGTGCCGTATTTTGACGAGCCCGTATGGTGAGTCAAAATTCAAACCACGAGTAAGTGGTGAATATTTTCTGCCCTGTAAGGGACTACACACCAAAACGTCTAATAAGTTATCTATTAGTCAGCTTCTTTATTTTCTACCTTTTTCTCAAAAAGCTGGAAAAGCAAAGCAGACAGACAAGCGTGGCACGTGCAGCCGACCGGTTAAACAGGTTTTTTTTTTAACATTACAAACTAACCAACTGTCCGATATCGTGGGATATTTGTACTCTACTTTGTGAAGTTAGATAATAATTATTATATCTTTCGTGATAAAAGATGGCGGATGGAAGAGGTAGCAGGATCCAGTCAAACTATGTACACCTGCTAAGCTCTCAAATTAGATCTCTTAGGTAACGTAACGCAACGTAAACAGTAGCATATTTCGCAGATAGGAACCTTATTGTAACGTCTCACTCACCCTTTATTTCCACTTGAATAGCCTTGTTGGTATTGAGGCCATCAATTAGCTTCTTGGCTGAACAGATATAAAGACCAGTATCGTCAAGCGAGGCATTATAAATACGAAGCTCACTTATTTGTTGATAATTCCCTAATGATTTACTTTTGAGGGGTTGTCCTTTTTTAGACCAGAATGGGGATTCTTTGAAGACACCAACGCTGGCCTCACATCTCAATGTGATGTTCTCACCAACATTGGCTGTGACGTAAGGTTTGGGCTTGACAAACAAATTTTCGAGGTGATCTGGCTCATCTGAAACGCAAAAAGATAACATTTGAAAATTGCAATCACATCATCTTCTCCCCCTTCAGCAAGGAGTGGCTTCAATTCCGATTCGGCTCGACGAGTTGAGGAGTAGGCCTGAAAAGGATTTTTGTAATTTTGTGAGTTTGGCTTGACCAAGCCTCATTAACGAATGTTTAACTCCATAGCCTTCACAATTAAGTTATGGATACCTACGGGGGGGTTGCTGTGCACGAAAGAAGCGTAATTCTGTGTAGGTTGCCTGCATTCTCATAGGTTAGGTCTCTTTCTTTGGTTTTGCTAGAGTAGTTTTCTCACCAATGCTAATTAACAAATGGTAAACATCACAGCGCACACTATTGAGTTATGGATGAACGCGGGAGCTTGCTAAGCACGAAAGAAGCGTAAGAGTCGCGCGAGGCGATAGCCGGGAGCGACTCTGGCTTCCTGAGTGCTTAGCAAACCTCCCAAGTGCATCCATAACACTGAATAGTGCATGCTGTCGTGTTTACCATTTGTTTTATAACATAACATAGATACATTGTAGCAAAAGAATTCCCTTTTATTTAAGAAACCTTACGCGACCAGAAAAAACAAGTGCACGCAAACTATTCTACATTTGCTCACGTGGGCAAAAAGTGGACGCTGAATTGACCAATCAGAGCGCGGGCTTTACTTTGATTGTGTTATAATTTGGCTTTACCATATTGAAAAGTTCCCTAATTCCACAAAGGTTCCTTAGATACGAAAGGTCTTAAACTTTCCATCAAATGAACACCTTAAGAAGTTGTGTTGACTTACTTCTTCGAACAAACTCGTACAACTTCCAGTCTATTTTTCCTCTTTCGGCGGGGTTTGTTGCAGTACAGTTGAAAACTTTTCTATCGATGTTTCTTGGTACTACGAGAATGCTTGTATTCGGAGACTGTTGCTCTACCTTTCCAACACCACCCGAGATTTTTATCCACTTTCCAGATAGGCAATCAGAAGGTTCTTTGCATCCGTCTTTGATATTCTGATATGTCCACGAGAAATTCGCTGCGGGATTACTGCGTTCGGTCGTGCATTCCAACCTCTCATCTATGTCTTTGTAGACAACAGGCTTTTCATATCCGCTCTTTGTTTCTTTGATTAACTTCGGATCAACTAGTGGAACAATAAGTTGATATTACATCAAGTTTCAAGGAGGAGTTTTCAAAGGGGGCTGCTAATGTAGGGTGCACATGACGCCGCTCAGTCAAGAGAATTCGTTAATGCATCACAAGGAATAGATGGACCTGGCGTACCTTCAAATGGTATTGAGACGTTTATGCAGCACCCTTTGCTAAACAAAAAAAAGGCAAAAAGACAACCCTATGCACCCTAACATCAGTGGGCACATTATCTATAGTGTTCTCGGAACATTTCCTAAGGAAATGACATGGAGAATTGGAAAAGAAATGAGGCGACTATCTCTCCTTGGGGGTTCGCACGTTGCTGTTTGTCCACTCTTTCCAGTTTGCAGTTCCCAGGGGTTTGCACGTTGCTGTTTGTCCACTCTTTCCAGTTTGCATTGAGATTTGGAGTGTTGCGTTTTGCAGGGGAGAGGGGCGGGGGAACCGTAGAACCTAGAGTAAAACTCTTAGAGCAGTATTATAAAAGAGAATCAGCAACAAACTCAACTATATGTGACATCAGCTTTGGAAATCAAACCCAAGCCACAACTTGTGTCTACAACGCTGCACTATCCCTGGTCCCCAAGCCCCTGCTACAAGGTTCCATAGAGTAAGGACTACAACGAACTGAGCGACGTCCTCTGTACAAACAGTTTGTGTGTGACTCATGTCACCGCGTCGATCATGGCACAAATTAAGATCAAATGAAATTTGTACGATATATTGCGGAGACCAAACTACGATGCAGGGAGGAGGATCTTCATTAAGAAGCCCACGTTACCAGAGGTGAATTACAGCAGATTTGTGATTTGTCCCTCTATGTGTACTACCTTAAACCATCGATTTTTCGTTCCCCTTGACATGATCTTGAATAATTCTGTAAGCTTACCTATAATTCTTAGCCCTGCATGCCGTTTTACTGGTTTACCCAAACTATTGTCAACTTCACAAGTGTAATCACCATCATCTGCTGGAAACTGCGTACCCTTGACATCTAACGTACTTAGCCATCTGCCGCTAGTTGGGGAACTCGATAGTTGGCTTAAGCACGTTCTCTTATCCACCCAGTTTGCTTTGAACTTAGTTCCATCAACGGAGTTACAACTGCCATGTTGTTTTCCTTCGCATGTGGCGACTATTCCGCTCCTGTTCTTCCATCTTACCGTCGGACGAGGGGAACCACTTACAGTGCAGCGGAATCTGGCACCAGATTGCTCTTCGACAGACTGGGGAGAAGGTGCAACTGCTATACCTGCTGGTGAGGGATCTATATGCCAAAAAAGATATCAAAGGAGTAGGTAATAATGATACCACTTGGATGTAGAGACAAGAAGAAATATGATAAAAAATCTCATAGTAACTATTTGGGCAACTATGAGGCGCTTTTCGATTAAGTGTTGTAAAACCAAAAACCAAACAAGCAAACTGCTCAAAGCGCGGGAAAACACAGGTGATTGGTTTAAATTTTAAAGCTGATTGGCTGAGAGGGTAGCGCGAGTTTTTTCGACCAATCACAGAGTGTAATGAAGAAACCAACGCAAAATCGGATTACTCCCGAAACATTGCTCTGTCGATACAATCTCAAAATGGCTGACAGTGAATCCCACCTTCGGTTCACACCCTTTTCATCAGTATTCCACGTAAGAATGAGTAGAGCTGGTCACTAAGTTAATTTACCTGCAACATCGATGATGATACTAATGTTGGCGGTTGCATTGTATCCATTGCTTTTTGAGCAGACATACTTCCCTCTGTCACTTCGCTTTACATTACGCAGCTTCAAAGTAACGTTTTTTGCCCAATGGCCCGTTCGCAAGGATTCTGACCGACGAGGGATGACGATAGATGGATCTGTTAGATCCTGAGGAACTGTCGATCCTGGATCTATTTTAAACCACTTCCCTATCCCGTAATGATACCCACGGCAGTCTACTTCGACGCTATCATTTACATCCAAAGGACCATGTATACAGTGTGGTATGGTTACGACGTTTACATGTACCTGAAAGTCTGCAAAACAAAAAAAAAAAGATTTATGAGAGTGCAATTACGGTCTAACATTGTTCCTTGAATTTTATGACAGTCATGCGTTGTCAGTTCTCCTTGTAAATCTTAACAGGAACCTGAGGAGGGATTGGGTCAGAGAACAATCACAAGTGAAGGGTGGGTGAGTCATTGAGAAACGTCGTCTAGTTAAACATGTTGATCTCTGTCTACCTTTCAAGCTTGTGGGGATTTTCTACTAGTACGTTTGGATCTATCTCTGTTTAGGAACCAAACATGGAAACTGTGTTAGCCCCCCTATGGTGGTCGAGTTCAGCACAGAACAAAAGGGTTACAAACATTTAAGGGTGGCAATGCTCGGGAATTTTTTAATCCACTGAAGAAGTCTAAAGTTTTCCTTGTTTGTTAATGGGGAGGGTGGGGTGGGGAGGGGAGGGCTGTAGAACACCAACAGGAATCCCATGTCCCATGTTTGACGGTTAAGAAGCTCCCCTCATTTGGGTAAAAAAATAAATGCAGAATGAAGAAAATGTGGCAACTGTACACACACAACCCCCCCCCCCCCCCTCAGCTCAAGGCCTGGATCTGCCAATGAATAAATTAACACTTTTCACCAAAGGCATGGAATCTGTTGGCAGAGTATCCAGTCATACTGAAATAAATCATACCATCAAGTCACCACACTTTTTGACTTTGCAAGATATGTTTCTAATTTTAGGAGACAAAAAACCAATATCAATGCATTGTATTTGCTAAACATTATTCCTACCTTGTGCTTTTGTTAGCTCCACTTCCTTTGGCTCGGGAACAACTTGATCATTCTCCCCGATAACCTCGCACTTGACAGTCACTTTTTCACCAGTAAAGAGTATTGAGAAATTCTGGCCATCTTGTGTAACATACTTGTCTGGCTGTTGAACTTCTACAAAATCACTATCCTTTGAAAATTTTCTTCTTAGCCTAACTTGTGCATTTGGATCATTAAGTTGGCAGTTCAATTGAAATACTGTTCCTGAGATGACATACCGGTAATTCATTCTATCAGGAACAACCCATGCTGCAAAAAGACAAGATGTTTATTGAACCATAATGATATTTTCAACTGTGATTAGCAGCTTAACATGTGGTACACATTACTAGCTCATTCAATGTTACCTCGACTTAACCATATGTGGAACATTACTTGATTTTGAAGGTTAGTGAACTAAATAAACTAAAATATTATGTAACACTAATTTGAATGATGATGATTATTTTCATTTTGCCTTAATTCTTATGAATGAGGGGTTGCAAAAATTTTCTTTTACTTTGTCTGTACCTTTCTTCATTTCTCTTCAAAAATGAACCCTTTAAAACAAATTGTAAAATTAAAATACTCTGAAATAAATTATATATACTGTATACTAAATGATAAATAATGCACCCATCAATTTGAAGCTCCAACATTCCCCCTCCTCCAAGACAACCCTCAGGCATTTGACCAATGTCTATGCCTGGGGAGTGTAAGTAAGTAAGTAAGTAAGTTAGTAAAAGATTTATTAATGTGTCAATGTATTTAGTTTTCACAACTAATTGGGGACACACACACAAAAAAAATAAAATAAAAAAAATTTTTTAAGCTATTTACAAATAAAAATAAATAACAATAATGTGTGAATTGTATGAATGGGAGAGGAAATGTTCAAGCTTTAAACTGACTGAAGCATAATGAGCTCAAGGTATCTGAAAGACAAAACCAACACGCCAATGTTTTCATTTCATTTTGTACTCAACATACTATCAGTTTATCATTAAATAAATAAAGATTGAGTAGCACACCCAGTCTGATTTCAGCATTTGTGATGGAACACTACATAGTAAACTTCATACATAATTATTAATGCCTTTATATGCCTTTATTATAGTCTAAGAACATTTAAGAACAAAATGCTTACACAGGTTTAAGGTGCAGCTCTTTTCTACTGGGCTCCATATCCTCCAATGTGGACAGAATTCTTTGATAGGGATTCCTTGTTTGCACACAAAGTAGCCACTAGGATCAGTGGGATCACCAAACTTTTCATTGGGCTCAAGGCATTCTAGAAGTATGAGAAATGTAAACTGTGTAGTTAAAATTTGGCAGAATCTAGACTGAAGGTCTTGATAAGGTCATCAAGCATGCAAAGTGATTTTTTGAGTAACACATGTTGAGGAGGGTGCTGGACTTGTAATCTGGTGTCCTGGGTCCAAGTCCTGCCACTCACTGGATTTGTTCTCAGTTGCCCCAGATTCAACTCCTCAGCTGTGCTCTGCAAATAGCCCACTGGTCTGCCTCATGCGATCAGCCAATGAGGATTTTTAAGCACTTATTTAAACTACATTGTGGCTGAAAAGCCCCTATGGGGTAGCTCCAATTAAGTTTTTTTTTCCCTTTTCTTTTCACAATGCCCTCTCAACTCCCTGAACCTGATGAAACTCTAGGTAATAATCTTTGATCAATTATGATTAGTATTCCATCCAGGAGCTAATGTGCTGCAACATAAATCCAAATCCAAACTATCTTATAATATGAGCAGCCTCTTACCCATCTTTGCAAAATAACTGGATAAAAAATGGCAATAGAATTGATTGCAAACAAAGCCAGACCCCTCAAATACCTTTGTGTTTGCCCCACACCCATGATACTGGATATTTTTTTTTTAATGGAAAGCTACGATTTACATCTGAACTTGGGCATATTAATACCAGTAAGGACCTGAGAGAAAGTAGATACCACTCATTATTGCACTGTACCTTTAACAAATAGCTCCCTAGTAATATTGCTGGAATATCCTGGCTGTTGAGCTGTTGTAACTACACAAGTGTAATTTGCTGCATCTACCCATGAAACCTTCTCTAGTATCAGAATATTTTCACTTAAGGGAAGGCCTTTTAGCATCTTGCTTGGTTGTAACTGTATCTGGTGATTTGGAACTTCTACCCCATTTTTCAACCAAGTGGTAGAGACTCCATTACCAGGAACCTGACAGGAAAAATTAAAATTCTGACCTCGAAGGACACTGGAAGTGAATGGGTACACCTGAGGCAGAGGACTTCTTTGGTCACCTAATAAAGTAACGAAAATGAACATGATATATTTTCTGTCTGACAATTTCCTAGTTGGAACATAACATAGTATCCTGAAAATTTGGACGACTTTGAAACGAAGTTTATCAAATTGACAGTGGTTTAGCATGGTGTGCACTTTTATCAACAACGATATATGTCATCGCAGTGGTCAAAATGTTGTGGACTAATGAGGTGTACCCTAGTGAGTCCCCAACAGATTTTAATTAAAAAAAAAAAACTCAGTTAAGTTAAGGGACTTGAATAGAAAATATTTCAGTAAAAAGGTTGACCCTTTACAACTTAACATCGGTAAGCATAATCTCCATAACTCCATCAATTTCCCACGGTACAGACAAGGAGAATCTGTTTAACAATCAAAAGCCTTACTGGGGATCACTTCCTTTCTGAATAATTCTAACAACCTTAATATTTGGTTCAGTGGAACTAATACTGTAAGGATAAATTAGATGCTAGTCTCTCTAAGTGGTGAATGGTTAAGAGGAAATCTTTTGCACACCCTTCATTGTGGCAAAGAAATGTCAACACCAAATTTGTTTGTCACCTTTGAAGACAAGCAGACTGGTAATTTCCTCTTTAATAGTCTTGTTTATGCTTGGCAAAGTAGCATTGCATATGTACAGACCAGCATCATCCACTGACACACTCTTAAAATAGAATCTGTTTTTCCTTCGTGTTATAGATCTCCCATTTGGAAGAATTTCCTCTGCTGGATTTTTATCATCTTTCTTCTTCCATAACCTAGAGGGGGATGCTGTTTGGTCATTGGTCTTGCAGTTGATTGTCACAGGGTCTCCAGCAATTAATCTCTGATACTGTCTCTTCTTTGCCACGAAGTTAAACTCTGAAATACAATCACTACATTTAATTTAGGAAATGATGCTATTTCAACCAGAAACATTTTCACAGCCAGTAACAAGGTCCTTGCCAGCCCCACAAGCAAGGACCCCAGCCTGAGTGTAAGATCTTGTGTCTACCTTGTGTTTCGGGCTTTACAGACATTTTGTTTGGAAAAAAGAAACTCCAAGTTATCCAAGACAAAATTGAACCCATAACTCTGTGATGAATACTTTGGATGGTCATAACCACTAAGGGAGCTTCAAATGCCCCACATTCCACAAAGTCCAATTCAATTCTGACCAACTACCCAATGACAAAGTACTTCACCTGATCCATGATGGGACTAAACTAGTCTGTAACTGATGATTTGCCCATAACACCAAACTTGGTACAACAATAGAAAAACAAAGGACCTACCTAATGTACATAATAATGAGGCAGATTCATCAAGCTTATGCTCACATGTTCGAAATTTTGACACATATTTCTTTTATACGCACTTGTGTGCAATTTTTGATGTGTTTTATGTGCGTTTTCTAGCTAACATTTGAGTGAGTGGCACAGTACATGTAGTTTACTTTGCAACACAACATGACTTCTTTACCTATAACTGAAAGCACTCCTGATTTGGCTTTGTATCCCTTAAACCTATTAAAAACATATGCACGGCACTCAAATGGGCCTGCTTGAGAAGAGGTAACTGGTGACAGTTGAAGAGTGCTAGTATGCATATCATTAAAGTCATGTGATGCACTGGAAATTCTCTTTTTGTTTTTATACCATTCCACAGTTTTTATGCCTTTTCCAGTAACATTGCAGGTGAAACTGACACGTCTTCCTTCTTTTGCTGTAGTATTGGTTGGAAATATAGAAAGTGAGATGTGACTTCCTGTGAAAAAAATCCAGATAAAGATTACTACAAAAAACATTTTAGGGGGGGGTGGAGGTGGGGGTGGGGGTGGAAAACATGTCCAGACTCAATTCAGAGCATATCATGCCTCTATTGTCAGACAACCTATAGATGACTTAACCTTTACTAAACACATTTAGATTACAATTTCAGCTAAAATAAAACTCCTAAATGGTTAAAACGGCCAGTCAAAAAGTTAATTATTTAATAAGGCATTTTATATGTACCTTAATTACCACCGTTTTACAATGTAAAAAACATTTGAAGGTGTAGTCTGATCGTCCGGGTGAGTGTAGTCCTGAGGACTGTTGTCGGTGGTAGTGACTCACGTTTCGACAACCTGTGCGGAAGTCATCATCAGAGTCAAGTGAATGATTGTTGTCAGTAGAATGTTCTTATTCCAGTTCGTGTGAAATGATCGGTTGGTTTTGCCGTGATGTTATTGGCTGTAAGACTCAAGTGGTGTAAGTCAGTCGTGATTGGTCTGTTTCGATCTGTCGGTAAAGTTAGGTCGTTCTTTTTCGGTCGTTTGTGATGTTTATGTCGTGAATGAGTCGTTTGTATGGAGCGGGTAGTTGTTGACATCTGTTTAGGGGAGTCTGTTCTAAATTAGTAAAAACCATTTAATGCAGTAAAAAACATTGTAAATGTGGAGAGCAGGATAGTTAAGTGTGTATCAGTATTAATATTATTAACCTGTTCCATCCTTCACAGGATAAAGTTGCTCTATCCTCATAGAAGTTCTTTTAACTTTGCAGGAATATTTTCCTTTATCAGACTCTTCAACATTGTTAATGGTAAATATCTGTCCACTCTGTGTAACTTTGATTCCATCTACAATCCTTTCAAACTCCTTTCCATCTTTTGCTTGTTTTAGAGAAACACTGACGTAAGGATCATCCATTTGACAATCTAGATCTACAGAGTATCCAATTATAGCAACAAAGTAACGCAGGCGGTTGCGAGGATTTGCTAGGGAATACTGGTATCCTCCTGAAAACATTATAATAACCAATTAACAAAAAATGATCAACTACATAGAAAAAACGACATAAATAATACTGATAAAAATTATAACGATGATGTTAATATGGTACCCTTGATAATAACGAAAATCATCCAAAAGTCTCAAGTTAGGATGTGCTTTTTGTACATGGATTTTTGAAAAGGTGTTAAAACATTTCATGATTCAAAAAATTTTGCACTTGTTATAAATAATTCAATTGAAGGGAAAGGGAAAAAACTGAGCTCAAATTCTGTCTTCAACCTTTAACTCCCATGAGTAATTAAGACAGAATTTCTCCTTACAATATCAATACAGTGTCAAGCAGACAATTAATGAGAATAAAGAAAAATGTAAATTAAGGAATTATTGGTTGATCCAAAACCAAATTCTCCCAACCATAATATCATGAAAATTGTATGGTAGACAGTAATTAAAAAATAACATAGGAGCTATTGGGAGTAAAACTGTTAAAAGAGCATAATGCTCTTTTATAATAACAAGAGACAAGTTGAGATGCTTGTGTTTTACCATAGTATATTAGATCATTTGCACATCGTCACAAAATTTCACAACTTCTTTTCCCTGGAGGAAACTGTCAAGATCATTCATTCATTCATTTTTTTGAGCTGATTGCTTTCACAAGTCAGTTGTTATGCAGATCATTATTCTGTTAGCACATAGTTCAGACGTAAGAAGTTATTCAGGGTTACCCCAGTAATCAAGGAAAAGTTTTTGACAGTATATAATTTATTTCCACAATTCATTTAAGGTTCTGCTTGACAAATATGAAGACCCAGCATGTGTGTTAATTATCTTTTAAGTGATCCCGTAGTTGAAGATAGAAATCTTATTTTAATTAACAATGAACTTTTTAAACTCTTTCAACAGCAGGTGATTGTTCTGAAGTTAGAAGCTGCAAATTAATTTTCCCTCTTTAATTAAATCTATCAGCCTATTTTTATGCCTGGTTCAGAATAAAACTTAGCTACTTGCCTCTGAATTTCTAGAAAATATTCAGGAAACATGAAAATTTTGTCAAATGAGTGCTTTTTTTACAATTTAGAATAATAGTTCCACAGATAAAAAGAAGTACAATCTCATAATTTTAAAAGAATGAAATTGTCTTTTTGCAGACCATTGCAACTAGGGTAATGTAATTTCATGAGTCTACTTTTATGAAAATCAACATACCATATTACATTCATTGAACATGTTGGCTTCATTTTACAGCAAATAGATATAATCACTTGAGTTGTTTTCAAAGGAGCTCTTATGAATATTTACACCAATGACATAAGCAAAATGCCAAACAATATCTTGTGAGAAGCTTCCCTACTGCTAATAATTAAAGAACAATCTTAATTTTATCACATCTAGGGTTTACAGAAATTTTAAAATCCACACATAAACTTTTAATTAAAAAGACGAGAACTTCTCCCTCTTGAAAATTAGTGTACCATGTTAGCGATGCAAGTGGGATGTGAGCTACAAATTTTTACCCAAATTTGCTTAAATTTATCATTTCATACTAATCAGAAATCATCATGAAAACCAAACCAAAAATGCTGCCAGGTAAAATATATGAATTTCTCCTTGATCTCTCTCAAATTATGCATACATTTCAAACCCCAAGATTACAAGTAAACCTGAGTAAAACGTTACAGGATAAAAAGTTTAAAAAAAAACTTCTGCTATCATTAATTTTATTAATTTTCCTTTCTGAAAATGCATTGAATAAGAAGTGTCATTGGCTTAAATAAAGTTCATTGAGTGTTCTGCTAGCATGGTGATGACATAAAAAATTAATATCTGACTCAAGTTCTATTTGAATTATGTGGGGGAAGTGAACAAGCCCCATTGCCAATTGAGGCAATTTCTTCGAAATATTTGTTTTAAGTCAATTAAAATAGAAGAATTCGCAAAAATTATATATAATTTTACGCAGTGGTGACATGAAAAGGAAATTACTGCTAGAGGCGATTTTCTCTTCTCTTATTTTTGCCTTAAATTACTAACTGAAAACATTGGCAAACAGAACAGGAGATTCATGTTTGGTCTGTTACCGGACGAAAATTCCGCCTAAGGCAATTCATAATGGGTTTCGTTAAAAACTTTTTCGTGGTAATTACCGTCCAGAGAGGTACAAACGAGACGTGCAATAAGTTCTTTAACGAAAACTGCAAAAAAAACCCAGGCAATTCGCTAATACCGTGAGATAATTCTATTAAATAAGTGAAGTATCCACCGGATGTCAAAATCACTCGAACGTAAAATTTATCACGTGCGGATAGCATGCGTCAGTCAATTTTAATTAAGTACCGCTATCTGCTACCGTGATCGACTTTTTTACATATCTTCTTGCTGAATAAGAATCGGAAAGCCTCTTTGTAAGATACGATGTTTCATAAAAAAATAGATTATTCTTGGATGCAAAAAAAAAAAAAAAAAAAAAACAAAGGAAGCTTTTACAGTAGTGCTGAAGCGTTTGTAAAACCTCACATCCTGCTACATTTAGAGCTCTAAGGAAATTTGTGTTTGGAATTATTAGCTTTGCTATCTCGGCCGAAGGTTCGTGAAACGTTTTTTAGTATTAGCTTGTTATCTGTGCTGTAATAAAATGAATATACATGTGTGGAATGTCGAGAATTGTTACTCGAAGTTGAAGGGAAGTAAAAACACGCAAAGTTTGTCTAACGCTGTAAAACGCAGACACTGAAAGTTTCAAAACAATAATTTGCAAATGGCGAGTGGCATTGTGAAATAGCTAACACTGTCCGGATTCGTAGGAGGATCCAAAACGGTAATGAAATTTTCATACAGAAATAATCTATTATGTGTTGGAGACAGCTGTGGAGCAGCAATTAGTTCACCAGTAGATAGATGAATAATTCAAGAAATATGCTGTTATTGACGTTGACTTTGAAAGTAGCAGCCCATAAAAATTTGCCCTTTAGGCTCGGCATAGCATGACATTTCACGCCGATAAGAGAGTGAAATCGAAGGGTGAGTTTGAACAATGGAAATAAAAGGAATAAAAGGCACAAGTGCAATAACCTTTGTAAATCATAATGTCCTAACTTTATTCCTTAGTAATGAGATAGCGTGAATAATAATTGCTTTTAATTTGCTGTATTATTCACCCGTAGAAATCCGTGCACGCTCCGTTAGAATAGCGTCAACTACGGTGAAGCCATGCATCATGACATCTTTAGCCGATATCTACAGGTACACAATGCAAACTGCTGGATAATTGAACAATCAGCTGAACCACTCACCTCTAAACTGCACAAAGAGGACAAGAGTGGCTACATAAGCCGCAATCTGCATCCGCAAACGTGCCATTGAGAAAATTGAGGCGAGGGCTAAATTAAAACGATTTTGTGTCCCTAGTCTTCGCGAGAATGAACCCGCTAAGGCTTAGTACACTTTAGAGGAGTTTTCCCGGTTCTTGAATCGAAATGCTCTCGTTGAACATTCGCGTAAGCGTCAAGGAACACACTTCTCCCACAGATAGAGATAATGACCGCACTCTATGCACCGTCACAGTACCGACAATTGAGCAACCACTCAATGGGCGCGGACGGAAGCAGAAACGTAAGTAAACACGTCACTGATTGCTTGATAATGTCAGCGTGTGAGAGTAAGATTTGAAGAGCAAAATGACATATCACAGACAAGGTCACAGGTAAACTTTCATCCCTGCTGAACGTATCTATCAGCTTTTTAAAAAGTAATGTCGTGAAGATCTGTGTGAATCTGAAAGCACGTAATGCTCTTTCAGTTCTCAGCGGAGTGTTAAATATTGACATTCTGTCACGCACTCAACGTTACAACCAACAACTCATCGCGATTCTTGGAAAGTATCTTGCAAACGTGTTAAGGGAGAGCGAAATTGAAAAGGGAATAATCCTTTAAGATTCACACTCATCTCACGAGATTGCCCCGCATTCATAACAAATCAGATGAGCCAGTAACTCTATCAACAGGAAAAGGTAATTTCTCAAGGTTTACATCGCCCATTCAAGGTTTTCTTTTCCTCTGAGAACAAATCGGCAAACAATATAAGGTAATACCACTTCCCGACAAAACTGAGAGGATTCAGATATTACACCCCATCTATTGTAATCCACCAGGGAACTAAAAAAAGAGAAAGGAAAAGAAAAGAACAAAAACAAGAGTATTGACCATTATCGCGAGGTAAGAAGTTAGAAAACAAAAGGTGTAGGTGCAGTTTAAGCGCGTTCAAGCCAATGTTGCTAAAGGTCGTCTTTAAAAATTTCAAAGAAACAGACTGCAGGAAGGACATCCGGGCACGTCTTTGAGAATCAATTTGATCGACAAAGAGCTGAAGCACAGTGATAGTTTTCAAACTTGGTGGTGTGCATCAAAGAGTTTTAATCGAAATCTGCGATTGCTTCATCTTCAAAGACTTTATAATTTTGAATTTCTAGCCTTTCCCTTCCGCGTTTAGAAAGCGCAAGTACATTTAGGTGGTGAGATATTTATTTAAAATCATATTCCTGTCATCTGTTTCTAATAACTACGCTTCAAGACTGCGTAACTTCTCTTCAAATAAATCAACTAATCAATTAATTTTTCCGTTAATCTGAAGTTATCAACATTTTGACATGTCCCTCCTCCATTTACCTCGTGGAAAATCGATGCATTTTGATTTCATTGTTGATTTGCGAGAGGGTTTCTTAGGATCATTTAAAGTGCACTTGCTCTATTATTCATGAGGCCCTCTTCCGGTTGAAACCAAAGGTCAGGTTCAATGGATTTTGAAATGTTTCCCGGCCAATTTTTCTTTTTACCTAATTTGAATTTGCTTGCCCGACATCAGCCAGGTACGTGAAAAAATGTAAGCCTCCGCAACCCTTTAGGTTCATCCTATAGATGCAGACTAACTAAGCTGGAGGATATGAACACCTCCGCAAAAGCTTTCAGACTGGGCTGGGCAGCGGCGAGTGCTCAGAAGGCCGCGTACTTGATGACCCTCCAGGCACGCTGTAACGGAAGGGCGAAGTGGTCGAGGTGCAAAAAGGGTCGGCAGAAGGTTAATGAAATGATGTATTTTATTTTTAAACGGGACCAATACTGACAAAATTGTTATTATGACCAACCTTGCTTTCGAAACCCCGCTGAGACGACTTCCTGTTTGCGTTTCGAAACTTCTATTTTTGGTTTGGAACGAAAGCAAAGGTTTGACTTGGGAAACTTTCAAGATAGGCTTGGCAGTTGTCCACGGATCAAGATATGATATATGTCGTTCACAGTTTTTGTAGTCGATTGTTGTATCAGATAAAAGAGAAGGATAATGATTGCTTTGTGACTGACCTCAACAAAGAAACGGAAGTTCTTCCGAAATCCTTACGAAAGTCAACCATGAAACTTTTAAGATAGGCTTGGCAATTGTCCACGGGTCAAGATATGATATATATATTGTTCACAGTTTTTGTTGTCGATTGTTGTATCAGATAAAAGAGAAGGATTAGAATTACTTTGTGACTGGCTTTGACAAAGAAACGGAAGTTTCTCCAGAATCCAAGTCAATCATCGAGCTTAATTTTTGATTGAAACTGACGAAACCTTTGGAATATTTAGAGAATATATCATAGGCTGAGGTTTTCGTGAGAACACATTTCATTTTGTCACTGGAAAATAAAATCACATCACTTTTCAGTTTTTATAAACGTCAATTTATCTTCCCTTAGTTGGCTGATTTTCGGATGTAGATAGCAGACATTTGGAAGTAGTCTTCGCCCAAGTAAATACAGACCGCTCTTGTGAGTCGAATAATGAAGTTCATTCAAAGCTGCCCACCCATTCTCACCATTTATACCGTGTCACTGTCAGCTGCAGATTTAGTCCGACAGTCGACTGACGGAATCCCTTGATCATTAAAGTAAATGAACCACAAAAGGAAACACATTTCGTGAACGTTTAAGTAGTTAGTTCGGCTTTGCAGGAAGACCAAGACTTAACCTAAAGTTATTCCCACACACCGAAAGGAAATTGGAATTGGAATGTCTCGTTAGTGGTCTGTGGAAGATCGTGGGAAGTCATCACCTTGAGTGGCTCTCTCGTCCGTCTAATGAACTTCCAACAGATGTAATGCAAATCATGTCGCATAATAAGGCGAACCGGTAGTTGGCGGCTTTTCGCGGTATTGGTCTCTGTTTTGGCGATGGCAAAAAATATCTGAAACAATTATTATCCTTTCAAGTGCTTGATAGACGTGGGTGAGATTTAAAAGTGGTGGGTGAGGCTATAAGTATTGCCTTAAATGCATGGGAGAAAGTCTGTTCAAGCTCATAAGCGGGTCATGAGACCAATGTGGAATGTTGGAAGTTCCTAGCAGACTTATCAGCCTTGACTTCTGACCTAGAAGAAATAAAATACAGCAACAGATTGTGTCACATTCATAATCGAAGGATGATATCACCTGAAATATAATCTATAACTTTTTTTAAGTGGGTGAAGTGAAGGTATGTTGGGGTGAAACCAAATCATACAGTCTGGTAACCTCGTGGGTTGCACTGTCACTGGAATATCATCTGTACCTAAGCAGTTCATTTATAACATGTGGGTTGCGGCGACTGATATTGGGCTGGGCGGCTGAATTTCCCTACTGGCACAATGTATTTTGAATATACTGAGAAAACTATACTTGCTATAAGCCATGCGGATTGTAGATTAATGTTAGGTTAGGTAAAAATAAAAGCGAGTTAAGATTCGAGGGGTTGATGTCGTTATCTAGTTATTTAGTGTCAATAAAAATAACAAAAATTGATAAAAATTACGGATTCCAGCGCGATTAGTAAACCATAGAGCAATCTTCCAGTGAGTGACGAAAGTAATTAAGAATTGCAGGTTATATTGGATTCGTTCTTCTGTGCTCTGTCAGATCAGTCTAAAAAGTTTAAACTCGGGCATCGCTCTCGACCTATCAGGCGACTGGTAAGTCGCATTTACACGCGCCCCAGTATCGCTGTTCTGCTTTATCTCGTTGGTACCTGTGAAATTTACTCCATTTTAGGCTGCTTGACTGGCGAAGTTGCCAAGATGCGGTTTGGCTTGGCAATCTCAGTTGAAATGTTCCCTTTTGGGGAATGGTGTCGATGTTAAATAGGGTTTTTGAACTACCAAGACATTTTTTTCTTTTTCTTTTTTGCAATTTGTCTCAAGTTTGAACAAGACTTTTCCTGTTCATCCGATTTTTGGAGCAACCTGAAGCCCTCTATCGAGATTTCAAATATTCCCAGCGTTGGATACTGTTACGCTAAACAGCATGAGGAACAGGATAATGCCATATCACACAGCGTCAGTCAATTTACCATGTCTGGACAGAATAGGAAAGGAAACTCATCGAGACAAGTGCTGTTTTTAGAAATTTCAAGCCGCGTAAACTTATTTCATTCATATTATATCGACTGATTTCCGAGAAACAGATTACCTAAGTTAACGCCCTTCCTAAAATTTCCCCTTTCAGCATAAGACGAAAAGCGATTGGATTTTTCTTTGTCAACAGTGAATAATTATGCGCTGTTGCCTTGTTCAGAGGAGCCGTTTGGATATTCCAGACTTTTCAGTTTTATAGGGCCTAAAGTCCAACCAAGACAGCGACAAATTCTCCGTTGGTAGAGACTTTCGTCACTCTGCGGGCATTGCTTATAAGTACTCAAATTCATGTCGGTGAAACAATTGGAAAGTAAGCTTGGGCAGTTTTGCCTTCAGTTTCTGAGAAAGATGTAGATACATTGATTTCTAACATCCTTCCGTAGAAATAAAGGTACAATAAAAAAAAAGAATGAAATGAATTAATAGATGAATAAATAAATAAATAACAGAGTTGTTTTGCGAACATAGACAAATATCTAAGTTTCGATGTTAATGGCTATGTTACATGTTAGGGGACGCCACAACCCCCACCGTACCCCCCTTAAAAAGAAGAGTGCAAAATTCTACTCCAGATACGATAAGCAGCGCTACAAGAATGGTAGAATTGGACAATGCTGCTTGGCTCAGCCGGAAAAAAACTCCGATAAGCCAATACTTTGTACATTTAGCTTGCTTAGTGTAAAGTTTTCGACGATATTGTACAGTCATGATGCTGTAATAATTTCTCGGAGTCGCACAATCAAAGTTATTAGAATAACTCAAGTATTAATATCATTTGTCCAGGTGTCATGAAAGCGCATGATGATATGCTTTTAAGATATTTGGCTGGATCATTTGCGCAAAATTTCGGAGAAAAAGTCATCGACAGACTAACACAACAACAAAAAGAAGAAACATGTTGTAATTAGAATATGGAAATGTTCATCTTCAGGTGAACTATTTCAAATTAACTGGGGCTCGTTTATTTCGTATCAGGTTGATGACTGTCTCCAATTAATTTTTTGTAATTTTGACGAGAATGGCTCCCGAATCATCATAAATAAGTTGTATTATATACATAAATTTAATGGATGATGTCTTTTTATGTGGCTTTTAATGAGTACATTGTTCCGTCAAACGGAATACGATTGACTTGTCATACAAGGTGATTTTTCTGGTTCAACGTAATTTTTATATCAGAAACAGTTATTAAACTTTGTCTTTAAGTGCACAGTTCAAGGATAGAAAGCAGTGGTAGTTTCGCAGTTGAAAAAGTAAGCATCTCCAATTAATTTACCGATTTCTATTGTGGTCTTTCAAAATGAGAAAGGCCACGCATGAATTTTGGTGAGTGGTTATGGAAACATGGGGCTCTACCTGGAATGTATAAAATTGGTTGGTTGGTTTTTCTTCTTTGTTCAATTTCGGTTCGACAGATGAAAAAAGAAAAAAAAAAGAAAAACAAGAACTGCAAGGGAAATTGTAAGCCAGCACATCATATCTGTTGACAAGAGGTATCTTAAGCTGAGGGAATCTTTGTCAATCGAAAGGTGCTTAGTATTATGATTAATGGAAATCTGTGGCGTCTTACTGTACTAGAATTGTTCCAAAGGAGCTTAAGTTGCCTGGGAACATTGGTATGCAAACGATAGATGTGAATTCACCATCAAGACACACTGTTTGAGTAAATAACCTTCGTAGCGCCTAGAGTGTGGAGTGCCATCGATGACAAACTTGTCATACACAGCAATTCTCGCTCAAAGTATATTTCAGTAAATTAACAAGATGGACGAAACTCACGTGCCTTACCACCTTGTTAACTTCTGGCTTTTGGACTTGACAGCTAGTTTCCTTGTATTCGTGAGCGCGTGGTACGGAAAAATATCACGGCGGAGGATAACTGATGAAATTGGTGATTACCCTATTACTCCTGTCAAAGAAAAGAAATTGGCTGAAGGAGCACAAACAGCGGAGTCATTTTGTGAGGGATCATTGCGTTTGCTTATTCTGTACACGATATACTTCTTAACAATGGCAGCTTCTGTTGTTCTCTTCCAATGGTATTCTTTTTTAATTATTTTTTTCCAACACATAACAGTGATTTTCTGCATTTTTGTAACATTTTACCAATGGCTTCAACCTCGTCTAGCATTGTTTGTAGGAGGGACCTTCTCTACACTCTGGTTTATGAGCGGGACCACGACATTTCGCTGGGTCTTAAATGACATTGTAATCGCTTTTTTCGGGCTACTTGTTGGTGGTAACGTGCACTTTAAAAGTTTTCCATCGCTTCAGATTTTTCTGTGGCTTGCAGTGGTCTATGATGTCTGTCTTGTGAAAAACGTATATCAAGGTGTCCCTTCTCTTTTGAGCGCAGGGCAAGGAGAGAAAAACTGTGAAACAGTTTTTTGCAAAGCGTTTGAGATCAGTGATGCTTGGGAACTTCCAACTATTTTCACATTTAAGTTAGGACTGCCGGAGGAATACGTCTATCTTGGAGCCGGCGACATAATTATCGGCTGCATAGTGTCGAACTTCTCTCAGATGTTTTTCAGGTCTTCAAAATACTTGTCTGCAACAGTTTTGACGTACGCGATAGCCATTGCCTTGTTGAGCCAAGTCGGAGACGAGCCGTATCCAGCTCTTGTTACCATTGTCCCCCTGTGTAGCTTTCAGTTGGTCTTGTCGGCCATTCTTTCCAACAAAACCAAGAATTTGTTTTCTTTTAAGTGCTTGGAGAGCGCAAAAGAGCGGGAAGGACATGACATGAATATTCTTCTCTGAACTTAAAGGGCCTAAACACTCAAGGGCACGGTATCTACGTCAGTTAGAATGCTTTGAGAATCGCCTGTAACAATCGCCGAATTTGAAATGATTGCCGCCAGGTCAGGAGAGTTCTGCATATGTGAGAATATGCGACAAAAAAAGAAACAAAACAAACAAAACAAACAAAACAAACAAAACAAGCAAAACATAAAAAACAAACACAGGTAAAAAAAAGAAGACCATTTACAGGAATTGCTTAGGTTGTTATAAACTCACACTCAGTGGGGGAGAGAGAGAATACAGGTTGTCAGTGGGACGTTCGCGCGCTCTTTCGCTTTTCTTTTGTGGCAGACTAAAAAGAATTTGAAAATCTTCGTTGGAGACGACTTGTGGGCTTGACTCTGTGGTAATCTTAATGTGTCAAATTTCATTTTACTAAGACGAATTTATTTTTTACAGAACACAAACAAATGTAATTTTCCCAGCTTTTCAAGTGACTGCTGTTTGATGGGGTTTCATTATAGTGACGACCACTGATTTTACTGCCGGGACGATCAGCATTTCTAAATTTTTGGGAATACGAATAAAACTTTGACAAAGTGGTACATGTTCGTTATACTTATTTAGGGCATAACTGGGAAGGAAATGATGTGATGGTTGAAAAATCATTCAAAGTGAGAAGTACCGTAGCGTTGTCGAGAATAAACCATGGGGAAAATCCAGGGGGAAATAATTTTACTTGGGGCTAGAGGGAGATATTTGAGCAGCTATCGCCGTGAAACTAGCAAGCTTTGCTGATGGCACTCTGAAACTATTCGTCTCCTTCGCATGTAGTCATCTCTTGAAATGCCAACGAACGTTCCACTCGAAGAAACACTTGCTCATATCCACTTGCTCATATCATTGAAACTGTTTGTAAGAAAATTTCTTCGGCTTTGGGCTTAATTAAGCGCATTAGCCGGAGATTTTGTACCATTCTACACTCTTTTGAACATCTTCAATGGTTTGGTAAAGCCCCAGTTTGACTACTGCAGCTTAGTATGGGATTGCTGTAGTACAAGTCTGGCCGAAAAACTTCAGAAGCTGCAGAACCGTGCGGCTCGTATTCTTGTTGTCCGCCCCTTATGATTCTAGTGCTCTAGACCTGTTCCTTAGACTTCATTGGAAAAACCTAAGGAATCACAGGCTTTTTGCCAAAGCCGTTATGATGTTCAAAATTCTAAATGGACAGACACCTGATTATTTATCAAATAAATTCATCTTTCGTAATGATACTACAAGTTATAGATTGCGAAATAGTGAAATGAGGCTGGCTCTTCCGCAACCTCGTACCGATTATGTTCGTAAAAGTTTCCCTTATAGCGGTGCCGCGTTGTGGAATAGCCTTCCGACTGATAATAGAGTATCTAAAACATTAGGTGAGTTTAAGACGAAGCTAAGTGTTCCGACGAACGCCTGTTGATTGGCGTGGCGCTGTTCGTTGGGAAGGCCGAACAATGCCGCACGCTTTTAATTTAATTTTACTAAATATATTCAATAGGTCGTAAAAGAAATAGGGTAATTTTTTATTTTCTGTTAAGCGCTCGCAGATGTCGGACTTATGAGTTTTTCTGTCGTTGTTGATTCGCTTTTATTCGTTTTAGACACAATTTCGTCTCGTCGAAATACTATGTAACTTCAGTTTTGAGTGAACTAATGACACGGCGTCCCCGAAAAGTAGTACTTTTATTTTTTATTTTAAGAAGTTAGTACAGTTTGTTTAGATTAGGCATTTAATCTTTGTATGTATTTTACAATTATTATATAGTTTAAGTGGAATTTACCGTGTATAAATGAAATGATCTATCTAGATCTATCTATCTAACCCACAACTACTTTCCTCATTTTAGCTTATCCCAGCAAGGGTCAAGAAACCCCTGCTGCAAGCTAGAGAGGGGAGAGGAGAGAGGGGAGAGAGGAGAGAGGGGAGAGGGGGAGAGGGGAGAGGGGAGAGGGGGAGGGGGAGAGAGGAGAGAGGAGAGGGGGGAGACGGGCAGAGGGGGAGAGGGGAGGGAGGGGAGAGGAGAGGGAGAGAGGGGCAGAGGGGGGAGAGGTGAGAGAGGTGGGAAAGGAGGAAGGGGAGGGAGGAAGATAGGGAAAGCCGGAGGGGAGGGGGGAGAGGGGAGAGAGAGGGAGAGGGGAAAAGCCGGAGGGGGGACGGGAAGGAGGGTGATTTGCGTGAAATCCCGTGAAACGACTACGAAGAAGATTATTAAAATCGTGTAGACCCTTTAACTATCCAGCCAGAAACGTCCCACTCAAAAGATGTCAAGTTCTTTCTCCCATCCAAGCCACATGCACATTTTTTTTCGACTTTCGCCAGTAATAGCTGGAGTTCAATATTCAAGAAACACCCGATATCCTGAAAAAACGGCTGCATAGGAGAATATCAAAATGAAACAGCTGAGCTTCTTATTTGTCCCATCATAATGATTTTGACAGTGTTTGCATTGCTCGCGTGGCTACCTGATCTCTGACCTTGTTTCAACGCAGAACACTTTCGTTCCCAACGGGAGTTAACCTTATTAGGATACTGAAAGCTGAAGTTATTTGACACCTATCTGAATACCGTTGATGATTAACTTGGCTCGAAAGCCTTTTACTTTCATGCGTGTTTTGAATCCTGTTAGCCAGTAACATATATTCCACCAATGTTTGCCCGTGAAGCAAGATAATTTATAGACGAAGAATGCCAAGCTATGTGAATTTGTTGTTAAAACACAGAAGGGCACGAATTATCAAGAATTCTTCCTGGATTGCCGTGGAGGATAAAGATTCTTAGCCAGTCAAGCTATCAGCCATAAATATGACCTCTGTAAACACAATTATTCTCGTGCTCGTGTACTTGACTCAAGTTTCTTTGGCGAATCGGTTTTTCTTGCCATCTTTGTCTCTGCGACAGAGAACTCAAGGTAAGACACGATCCTTTTTTTCTTTGAGCTTCTTTCTGTGGGCAGAGTTGTGAATTTAATCGCGACCTTTGAAGGCGATTTTCGGCGGAAAGACCAGCTCAAGGCCTGCAAAAGATTTGCTACAATGAAAAGGAAACAGGCAGTTAGTTTATTTTTTATTTTTATTTCTTTATTCATTCGAATCTTATTATAGAAACTCCATTGAGCAGCCGAAAAACGTTGTTATTTGTAAATCATTACAGCCTAACATTATATGCGTGACATTTTTATTGGGGAGTGGTGGATTTGCGTCACATTTACATCATAATATCATTCCCTCTTACTTGCACATGAGATGCGTAGGATGACGCATTTTAAATGACGGTTTTCGTGAGGGAAAAAAGTAAGGGGTGAGCAAATTTATCCACCTTGTGCGCTTGTTGTTTACACTCATCATCCCTCATTAACATCTGAGTCCCTCTGCTTGTTGTTTACACTCATCATGCCTCATTAACATCTGAGTCCCTCTGCTTGTTGTTTACACTCATCATGCCTCATTAACATCTGAGTCCCTCTGCTTGTTGTTTACACTCATCATGCCTCATTAACATCTGAGTCCCTCTGCTTGTTGTTTACACTCATCATGCCTCATTAACATCTGAGTCCCTCTGCTTGTTGTTTACACTCATCATGCCTCATTAACATCTGAGTCCCTCTGCTTGTTGTTTACACTCATCATGCCTCATTAACATCTGAGTCCCTCTGCTTGTTGTTTACACTCATCATGCCTCATTAACATCTGAGTCCCTCTGCTTGTTGTTTACACTCATCATGCCTCATTAACATCTGAGTCCCTCTGCTTGTTGTTTACACTCATCATGCCTCATTAACATCTGAGTCCCTCTGCTTGTTGTTTACACTCATCATGCCTCATTAACATCTGAGTCCCTCTGCTTGTTGTTTACACTCATCATGCCTCATTAACATCTGAGTCCCTCTGCTTGTTGTTTACACTTATCATGCCTCATTAACATCTGAGTCCCTCTGCTTGCTGAAACTACTTGAAGGAGAACAGTAACGGAGGCTAAATGTGCAATAAAGTCTCGTAGGTATGATGCACGATCCTCGCAGTAGAGGGCGCTATTTATGCAATAGCGAAAATTAGACCTGAAAAAAATCAGGCCTGTACGGGACTCGAACCACTGACCTCTGCGATACTAATGCAGCGCTCCACCAAAGTCTCGTAGATAGTTAAGAACAGCTTCAGTTCCGAATCAATTGTCTTTTCTTTGGGATTTTCAATCACTTTTCAAAAATATACGAAAACTCACCAGTAGATAAGTTTTCAGTAAACATGAAAAGAGAGAAATTGCCACTTATATTACGGATATTTGTTCTTAGTCACAAAAAAAAACAAAAACAAAAACAAAACAAATATATAAAAACTGTACCTTCTTTATTTGACTACAAATTACATATTATCACAAAATTCTTTATTATTTAGTTGGTCGATAAGTTATTCAATTTAGAATCAGTTAGTCACTTGGCTTGGATGTTATAGGTGTCATTCATCTACCTTTTCTTTTTACCTACTTTATTCTTTTTAGCATAATTTATAATCATGATGCAAGGTTTTTTGTGTTTGCAGCATGAAAATGTTTTCCCTCCTTTTTCAAGTTACTAATTTTCCTCTTCTATTCTTCCTCTTCCTTTCTTTGTTGTTCTTCTCTTTATTATTATTATTATTATTATTATTATTATTATTATTATAACTGTTATTATTATTAGGCTTTGAATCTGTTCAGATTTGACTCCGTTATTTATAGTTTTCCAGACACTTTGGCATTAAAAAAAAAGGAGTAGATGTGAGCCGAAAGTGAGTTATTTTGGATCGTTTTATACGCTGTTAATATTTTGTATTGTAGAGGATTTTATGGAAATTATTGCTAAATAAAGATTATTATTATTATTATTACCATTATTATTACTATCACTATTATTATTATTATCATTATTGCTATTATTCACTATAATCACTAAAAGTGTTTACAAAAATTATGATAAAAATTGGCCGGCTTCGTTTAGTAGTAATGATAGCAATTATTCACAATTTTAAACCATATATCTAATTATTTACAAATGTTTAAAATAATTGATATTAATGTTATTATTATTATTAATGTTACTATTATTATTATTATTACTATTATTATTACTATTATTATTATAGCTATTATCATTATATTCTTATCATCATTACTATTGGAGGTAGTATCATAGATTAGCTGGATAGTTTCCAATTACATCAAGTCACATCTTATGGCCTCTTTGCCTTGACTCTTCAACTTTTCATTCCTCTAATCAGATGTGTGAATCGTTTCTTTAGTGGTTTGAGCCCAGCAATTACATGTACAGGAGCAACATATGATCCCCTTACAATTTCTAATCGTTCAGTACAGGTCCTGTTACTTGTCTATTCCTTTCTATTTTATTAATAATAATTACTATTATTATTATTATTGTTATTATCATCATCATTATTTGAAATTTTTTTTGTTTTGTTTTTTGTTAATTTTTTTGTTTTGTTTTTTTTATTTTGTCTTTTTTGTTTTTCTTTGTTTTTTTTTTGTGTGTGTTGAATAATCCAATCTCAAGTAGCATTTGTAAATTGCCTATACGTAATGAGATTTAAAATTGTACATTCAAAGTTTCCATTATTGTTATTACCATTATAATCATTGGCAGTGTCATGGGCATTGTCATTTTTTTATTAGGATTGCTTTTGTCATTATCATCATCATCATCATTATTATTATAATTATTATTTACGTATGATGCACGATCCTCGCAGTAGATAGCGCTATTTATGCAATAGCGAAAATCAGACCTGAAAAAAATCAGGCCTGTACGGGACTCGAACCACTGACTTCTGCGGTACTAGTGCAGCGCTCTACCAATTGAGCTCTACCAATTGAGCTAACTGGGAGCAGGCCGTTAAGTTGATTCGTTAAGTTGATACGAATCAACTTAACGGCCTGCTCCCAGTTGGCTTGTTAGCTCAATTAGTAGTGCGCTGCACTAGTATCGCAGAGGTTAGTGGTTCGAGTCCCGTACAGGCCTGATTTTTTTCAGGTCTGATTTTCGCTATTGCATAAATAGCGCTATCTACTGCGAGGATCGTGCATCATACGTATCTAATACCGCAGTTCAAAATATATGAACTTCATATATTCATTCTATCTCGTATCAACTTAACGAATCAACTTAACGGCCTGCTCCCAGTTAGCTCAATTGGTAGAGCTCAATTGGTAGAGCGCTGCACTAGTACCGCAGAAGTCAGTGGTTCGAGTCCCGTACAGGCCTGATTTTTTTCAGGTCTGATTTTCGCTATTGCATAAATAGCGCTATCTACTGCGAGGATCGTGCATCATACGTATCTAATACCGCAGTTCAAAATACATGAACTTCATATATTCATTCTATCTCATTATTATTATTATTGTCATAATTAACTCACTTTGGGAAAATAAATCATTTCAATGCTACTTTGGTTGGGTGGAGAACCAGTCTAGTCAATGTTTTAGCAAATAGCTCTGCTCAATGCAGCCTTTGTGCTATGATCCACTGAATGAATGACAAGAAACAAAACGGCTTCTTGTATGATTTTTGTTTTCATTTGGACAACTTCACTTTTCTAGATTTCATTTCCTTTGGTCATCAACATAAAATAACCTTAAGAGAAATAAGAAAGGTAAAGGATTACGCATAGAGACACGAAAATTCAGCTTTTGAAAGTGATGCTTTGGTTCGCTGTGTTGTTTGTTTGAATAAATAGGCAAGCTCTTTACTATTGTCGTCAGAGCGTTTCTGACTTTTACTTCCCCTTTTTCGTGTCATCATTGCAATCTTAGCAACATCTCACAAGTGTTTCAGGCTCCGTTCTTTCGTGATTCTCAAGTGCAGCTCTTCTTCTCGTTGTAATCCTCCCAGGGAGCACCCGACGAGCTGTCTTAAGAGACGAGGGAAAAGGAAGGCTGGCACCTCACACAATGCAGCTTACATTTTACTGGAGAAAAAAAATTTAGTCTTGCACATGTTTGAAATTTTGAAAATACTTTTCAACTTCAACTAGTCTGTTGTCCCCGACGCAAAGCATTAGTCTGTATTCATTTTTTACAAAATAGTTTTCTAGCTGGTCTCTGTTTCCTTACTTCCTAGGGAAAAAAAGTAGAAAATAAGTTCTTTTACAGTGCTCGCAGGTTCGATCTTACCGATTATACTGAGTTTCCCGGCAGTGGAAGCACACATTGTAGAAAGGACGAGCACAATACCTCATCTATGCTTGATTAATTAAACGGAAGAAGAGGATCCTTCGGAAGATTTTGGGCAACCATTGATTGACGTGTGATATTATTTTACGGGCGTAAAGGCATACGTGGGATTAACGAAAATGAGTTTACACCCACGCATGCACGGAGACGCTCGTAGGAGGGCGAATACATTTTGCTACGAACCAGCTGCAAATGGCCTGAATTTCTATTCCTGTGTGGTACGAAAAATCACACACGTTCGATTTTACTTTCTATTAAGTTACTGACACTACCAAGTAAGCCACGATTCACACCAAATTTTACGATTAAAAACGGTTTAGGCGAATTTGTCCGTTAATGTTTTATGACCCGTTGTAAATAATAGCTTCGCGTATATTTATGCCCTAATTTACGGTTTCCCTATGGAGTAAAATAATCAGGAAAACCTTGTGGCACCGGTCATTGTCGTTAACTTATATTGGTGGTCAGTTCATTGAATTTAATTGATCTAATTCCGTAATTTATTACTCAGTTGTATTGCCTCGATGTCGACTGAGTGCCATGAAATCTTTTATTAAAACTTAATGCGCTATATTGATGACGTAATCCAACACCTCACACCAACTTGAAAATTAGCAAGAATTGTTTTCATCATTTTATCATTATTTTCTTATATATACGTTCAAATTGAATCATGCTTTTTTATTTTTGCGGACAGAAAATAAACCGTCTTTGAAAATGTTCAGCTTGTGTACCAGTTTTGTTGAACAACCGGTTTTCCTTGTTTTTTTTCTTCGAAGAAACGAAGATTTATGTTGCTTCCTGCTAAGAAAGAGTGAGACGTTTTGATGACTTCACGGCATGAAAACGTATTTTCTAGGAGAACAATGATAGTATATAAATAAATCTACAAGGTGAAAGGCCTGATTTCTCTGCTTAAGATGACTTATAATTAGAGCAGTTAGAATAAAATTTTCACTTGCTTTCAAGTCCTTTGGGGAAGTGAAAACCAGTTTCTGTCAGCATGAGGAGAAAAATACATCGCTCTCTTTGATCGTTACGATTTCAAACCTAAGAATAAACCAAGTACTGTACTCATTTCTTAAACTTTAATACCGCTTGAAGTGATTCACATAGAAAATGATTTTTTCCACTGCCAACTTTAAGATGAAATGTAAACAATTATGGGCCAACAAGGGAAAAAAAATTGATAAAATGGCTTAATCTTGGGTTCGCCAATATGAGATATTGTAGAAAAAAGATTTACATACACGCTGGTGTTATCAAATTTTTGACCAATCTTGATGTGATTCAATGAACTTGAGAGAGTAGAGCCGCAAATTTTCCCTATTTTTAATTTTTTTCATTTTGTACTATTTTTGTATTCCCAGTTGGTTATAAAGAGCAGCGAATTCTCCTTTTCCTGAAAGTCTCCGGGTGTATTTTGGAGACGCGGCTTTGCCGGTTGCAGTGATAGTTCATCTTCAATCATTGTTCTTTACCCAAATAATGCCAAAGTTTAACAATATGTTATCGACGAGAAAACGTCATTGCTAATGCAGCTACGAGCGACTGTTCAAACTTTGCGGCATATTTGCTTGAACTGCTTCTCCTAGACACATTTTGAGTTTGATTATAATCAAGCGTAATTAATACATTTCGTCAAATATCAGTAGTATAAAAGTTTCACTCGGCAATATTGTTAAGTTAGTGTTCTAAGCATGAAGCCCATTTTTGTGGTTGTGGAATAAACAAGGTGAAACGGTGATGTAACTCCCTAAAGATTGCGTAGTTTGTTGTCGAAATTGTTTCACCCGCGATCCGCTCCTTCGAAACACGGGCGATCGACTTTACACGGCAAACAGTCCCGATTGTTTTCCTGTTTTGTTATGCAAATGACTTCGGATCAAAATTAGCATCAAAGAGGGAATTTGTAAATTTATGAGGCGTTGAAGACACTTCGAGAAGAGTGAAACGGGAGCAAAGAGTTGTTTTGAAAACTTTTCTCTTGACGTTTGACGTGGAGAGAATTATGTGGAGAGATGCTAGGATCTCGTTTGTGTTGTTATGCACATGGTCAATTCTGTTGCCGGTTTTAACGGACGAGGCGTTTTTCGGAAAGAGGTCTTCGTTGAAAGCGGGTAAGTAGTTTGATTCTAGATGCAATGAACTCCTACCTACACAAATTCGTCCACGACTTATTGAAAAGTTCTAACGCTTGACTTTTTTTAATCTTAGGACAGGGATTTTACGACGAAAATCAGTATGATGATGGTTATGCTGAGTATACAGGTAAGAAATACAATTTACAGTACATGTCGGTCGATATATGGGATTGAAAGACAGACAAACAGTAGTTATTACTCAGTGTTCTAATTTCATTCGCGCTCAAAGATCAAACCAAGTTGGGATCATCGTATTTCACCTCCTTTTCTCGATCAAAAGATTGGAATAATTCCCAAGACTTTTTATTGTAACCCAAATCCTTTTCTAAGCGAACTGGCTAGTTTTAATTAGAGAAAGAGAATTTGCGTTCTACTAATATATCAGCGAACGGCTTCAGTGTAAACTTTATGCATGATTTATCCCGTCGCTGTATCTTTAGTTTTTGCCCGACTGATTAGAACCGATCTCCTTCCCCCTCTGAAACATAACAGTTGTTAGAAGTCCCCTTTGTAGGCTTACGTAGGCTCTTTTGTGAAGCTTCTAAGGTACTTTACAGTATTTTACAGTTAAGACAGGAAATAGAGGCAAAATGTTTTGAGTTCTTGGGTTCATTTGCATCAGTTTTGTATGCAGCTGCCGTGCTGCGCTTTGTGATGAGAAGAATCGTATTTTGTTAATAATTTAACCAGCGACTTTAGTGTTTTTCTTTTTCGCTTTCATGGTGGTATAAGAAACTATCACAACGAAGCAACCGAATACGTTTTCTCGCATTTATTTAGTATGTTTCGAAACCAAAACATATGTTTTTTTGTTTGATTGTGGCGTGCAACATCATTTTATCGTAAGGTTGAAAGGACGTGTCATTCTGAAAGCGATCGTTTGCTAGAATCGATAGAACCCTTCGTAAAAGTGTGAAATCATCAGGAGTACTTTCAATTCAAAGGACGAAAATGACAACCAATACTTTCCGTGAACTCCTGCTGGTTGCTCCGGGAACCGCACATCAGAGATATTGAAAATCGAGATTGTAATTTCCTTCGTGTTTCCATGCTTAACATTTTTCTTTTTGACCCATATCCCTCTTATGTCTATTGATATATCTCTCGAAATATAAATTTCCTAAAGATTTCCCGTCTGTAAAGCGTAGTGTTTTAACGAAAGACGTCGATGAATATTTTCGGCATGCGCATTTCGCTTTCACCAAGCGCTAGGCAGGAGATGCAAAATATTAGTTTAGAATAAAAGCTAAAATTTTTTCCTGTTATTTCTTCTTTGTTTTTTTTCCTCTGTTAATTTTGATGCTTACAACTCTTGTGGTGAACATTAAATTGTGGAAATTATTCCCCACAATCGTGGCTCAAATTTCTATAGTTTTCAAATCTAGTGGTTTGCGTGGTTTTGAGCAATTTTAAGTTCTTAGTTTCCTAAGCGAAGAAAAGAATTAATCACGATCTTTTTTTTTATTTATCAACCAAGCAAGCACTTTTGTATTTCACCACCAACTTATTTCAACATGAACTTCATTCTGTCATAAAATTCTTAAATTGCAACGAAAGTGCTACGATTTTTTCAACATAATAAATCAGATTTTACTTCTTTTTGTATTTCTAAAGATGGGAAAGTTCTCGCTGTATACATGCGTAGACCTATAATTTTGCCCTACCAAATAAAGGACAGTTCGAAATACTACTAATAATAATGTTTTGTAAGTTTTCACATAAGCTAATGTAAGAACGCCAAAGGGTTATGTTTTTGATACGTTCGATTTATCAACGTCTTAGACAGAAAAAGCCACAGGATTGATTTATTATTAAACGTGAACTAAAAAATATTCACCTTGTGTTATGGCAGAGGAAGCATTTTGTATTTTAGTTAGTCATTTCAGCCGTCAGCATATTTCACTTAATAGTTTTCCTAATTTTGGCGTGAGATATATCAATCTACATCTCCGGACTTCTTAGCTTAAATTTGAGATGAGACGTAGAAATTGAATTTTTATGAACGGAACTCTCCTTTGTCGGCGAATGATATGTTTAGGCGATAAATCTTATTCGCGCACGTACATTCTACGTAGTCTTGAGGCTAAAAAAGGTGAAATACAGTCAAATGGAAAGTAAATAATTAATTAGACTTGCTGTTATTCTAACTACAGACAAGACACGCTCTGTATTCCTTACGATTTCCCTGTATAGAAAATGGCGTAAAAAATAACGCCGACTTGGACAAAATGATTTTTCATAGGTCTCGCTACAGACATCTAAAAGCAAAAGAAGGCGCCACGTAAAAGCTTGCAAACCTACTGGCATAGCAGAAGTGTCAAAAGCATAATTGTTAAAAATAATATTTTCGGTACATGCATTTTCGTATTTAGCTGTTGTTTATTTGCACGACAAAATTTGTTTTCTCTTGGGAAGATCGTGGGTCCTAGGAACTCTAGAGAATCTACATTGGTAATCCACATTGGGATTCCAGAGGAATCTACATTGCGTACGTAAAATTTTAGGGGAAGCAAAGTATGTTGAAAGATATTCTCGTTAAACGCCAACCTTGTTTTTTTAAAAGTTCATCTAAGAGATCACAGAAAGGTCTGTTAACAGACTTTGACTGTGACGTAAATTCGAAAATACCGAATTGCGTTTGAATGGAAGCCATTTTTTTCGTTTTTATGTGTTTCTTGATTAAGATATGGATAAGATTTGAGGTTGTGAAAAGAAATTTTTCTCTGATTAGTATTTAGACTACGAGCGCTCCCTTCTTTTCGGTGAAGTCCGTCGCACAAGTCAAATAAAAAAACCAAACAAACAAACAAAAAAAAATTTGATGTGGTCGCGCCGCATTTTTGACTTGGGCATCGAAGTTCGCCGAAAAGCATAGGCTGCTTTAAGTATAATCACTATTGGCTTACATTATTCTTTCCCATATTCTCATTCTTTAGAACTGTAGAACACGTTGATTTTTGGAAAATTTCATGGTCAATAGTTGAATGAGTGGTGTTAATGTAAGAAAGACGAGAATTTAGAAAGAACGGATACTTCATCTTGCTCTAATTTACGATTTGCATCAGTCTCATTTTACTAGAGATACGAAACTTAGTTCTGAACCCACAGTTTGAAAATACTGCATTGTATTTATTTTATAAACCTTTCTCTATATGCTTTGGACATTAAAACACAATGTGCTTCTCCTACATCTTGCAAACAAATGGCTGTAAATCAGGCTTAGTAGGATTCCACCTACCTAAAAAGAGCGAGAACCACGTTCATGGTGCATGTTGATCACTACAGCTCGAATAACTATCAAACACCCCTTTCAATTTTTTTTTGTGCGGATTTGATTTCTACCAGATGACGCATTTAATACATGATGATTTCAATTTGAAAAAAAGAAAAATCAAAAACTCTTTAAAAGTGTGGTTTAAAGGGTTCATGTATCGTGGACTACAATAGTAAATTGGATTACTTGTGTTTAATTTACAGGAGCTGAAAAGCGGAGATTCTCCGCAATGCAGAGACGTCGAATGCAAATTCAAAATATGATGCAAGACGAGCCTCTAGAGAAGAAGGAAAACATGGAGGATATTTTATTACGGGAGTTAACCAGAGGAGAATACAACCATCAGAGTGAGTACAATCGCATGGAAATAGACCTATGAAGACAGTATATTTCTCTGGTGAGCCTTTCATTAGGATAACCTTGTTATTTAACTGGCCTGTTGGTTGGATAATCAGTCTGCGAGAGCTTCGGTGGTCCTTCCTTTTTAACTCTAATGCTCAGTGTGAAATACAATTACATAGAAGCGACTCATTTTCAATATCATATCTCATCTAAGCTTTTTTTTTATAGCAGACAGCATCAAAAAATAAATAAAGAGATAAATGGATAAATGAACAAATCAAACCGAACGACCATAACATCAAAAATATATTGAAACAGTTGACTGTTGGTGTGGAGGTTAGGTCAGGCCCTATTTGACTTTATAACATAACCAAAGTAAAGCGCGCGCTCTGATTGGTCAATTTAGCGTCCCCCATTTGCCCATGGGTGTACGCTGCTGACGTGAGCAAATGCAGAGACTATTTTTCCGCGCGCGCTTGTTTTTTTCTGGTCACGTAAGATTTGTTAAACAAAAGGGAACTCTTTAGCTACAATGTGTTAATGTTATGTTATAAAACAAATGGTAAACACCACAGCGTACACTATTGAGTTATGGATGCACTTGGGAGGTTTGCTAAGCACTCAAGAAGCTAGAGTCGCTCTCGGCTATCGCCTCGAGCGACTCTTACGCTTCTTTCGTGCTTAGCAACCTCCCGCGTGCATCCATAACTCAATAGTGTACGCTGTGGTGTTTACCATTTGTTAAGTGTGGGTGATCAAACAAATAAAACAAATAGAAGCCCCCAGAAGCCATTTGGCCTATCTCTCCCTCGAGGTTCTTGCTAAAACTTTTTTGCATGGTGTGGATTTTGCCTCGTGAATTCTTTATCAGTTTAACTTCCATTTTTGTAGAAACCTACGATGAAGAGTATGCCAACAAGATGGAGAAGATTGATAGAAAGTTTTCAGATTTTGATTATGAAAGAAGAAAGGAGAGTTTTGATCCTTTGCCAGAGAGAACATCCCAGTCTGATAAATTGAAAGGTACGTGTACATGCGTCTGAATGCAGGCTAAAAGTTAAAAAAAAAAACAAAGAAGAAATTGAGAAGATCAATCGAGTTTTTGTGTTTGTCGAAAAACCTTTCGACACCAACACTTGAAATATCACAGTGCGTCATTTTGCGGAGCTACACGTACGCTTTGGCATTCATATGTTTGTCATACTTTGTCAAGATGTCTACTCCACTCCATCTTTGTGAAGATGTCTACTCCACTATTAGATATATATATATATATATATATATATTTATAACCCACCCATTAATTTTGGCGCGATTTTATTGGTTACTTTGCGTCACGTGGTGCAAAATCACAGGACAGTTATCACGCAATAACTCCCATCCGCATCGATATTTGTCCTCCGATTTTTTTCGTGAAAACGAAACATAGTCAACACAAGAGTTTCAACTTTTCCGTTCTCCTATTTACATGGAAGGAAACCAAACTGATTTTTTTTTTGTTTTTGCTTGCTTGCGTCAATCACGCGCATTCGCCATCAGATCATCACTGGCTTTTTTACTGTGTTTACGCGCAGTTTAATTGCGATGTGAAAATTAATGGCAGGGTTATAAAATAAATAAACCCCGTTCTGGCTTGCTGGTATGTCAGCTGATAATGTCCTTGGCTGAGAGATTGTCCTCAAAATTTCATATTTGCCTTTGAAGTTTCGCTTCTCGGCCAAATATTCATTTTTCGGACAATCTCTCCGCTGCAGTCATTATCAGCCGACATCCGCCCGAAGGGGTTTATTTACTAAATATATATATATATATCTTTTTTTTCCTTCGCGGGGAGGGGGTGGGGGGGGGGGGGGGCTGAATGGGGGTTGAAATTATATGGATCCTTGACCTTACTGTAGAACTGAATCCCAATCTACCTAATTGAAAAGTAACTGACAATCTGAAAAAAATAGGTCACCTATGTGTGACCGATGTTCTTTCCGTATTGGAACTTGATAACTACTTTGCGTCGTTGATTTGTAATTTGATGGAACCACTTGTAGAATTTTAAAACTGTAAGTGTTACTTTTACGTTTCCTTCTCCTTTTTCTGTGCCATTGTTAAATCCTTACGATATCGTTTTCTTCTTTAACAGACCAAATTGAAGAAGGGGTAGGAACCGCCATCGATGATTTGGCTTTGAGGAGAGAAGAAGAGAAACTTAAGAAAGGAGAGCAGAAGAGAAACTTTGATCATTTACCAGCTGATGGAGGTGGGTATTCATAGTAACTTTTGCAAGATTTTATGCTAAGATACAAATTATCATAATTATTTTGCTAGCTTTCGGACAGACTCTTCGAGATTAAATGGTTGTTTTTACCAAAATTTGTCGCTTACTCGTTTTCAGAATAGTGCAGATCGATGTTACTTTCGAGGTGCGACTTTCAGCTAAAATAATGGGGCAAACAATGTCGGGAAGACGACCTGTTTTCAGTTCTGCTTAGTGTTTAAATTTCAAAATTCTGCCATCTTCTGAGCAATATCAAACAGTTTGCAAAAGTCCAAATCGCCACTGTTGGCGTTCACAGTCGGTGTTTAGTGCTAATTTCAGAAACCAAAGGGACTGCATTTATTGGAACATAAGGCGTACACTCTCATTTTGTGATTAATAAAGATTCATTTATTAATATTTTTGTTTCATTTTTATTGCCCACTGTCCAACGTTTTAATCAGGTTAGCGGTTTCTTCACTGATTTTTCCTTGCTTTTTTTACAGACCTTTTCGAAGAGGACATCGTCATGGACCGTCGCCTGCGTTCATGGGTCACTGGTCAGTTTGACAAAAGAGACGCGATCAATGACGTGTATTATTTGTGGCCTACAACTTTACGGGATGGTAAAAGAATCGTAAGAGTACCCTACATGAAATCAGAAGAATTCACTCAAAGTAAGAACAACATTTGGAACTTTTTCGTGAAATAGTGAATTAGTAATTACTACTTACAGACCGCATGCGCAGTTTGATGGTTCAGCACTAATCAGTAAGCATCACAATGCGTCTGTCTCAAGAAAACATTCTCCACTTTTCATCACGGAGGTTGTGAAAAAATTGAATACTGCTCGTCGAAGAAATTTGGCAATCAGTAAAAATCCGATCAGCATGAAATTTTTCGAAGTTCTGTTTACAACTGCCATTTGATAACAACCAGACATTATTTATAAATATTCAAGTACATTCTATGAGTGCCTCATTTTTACTTTATATACCTCTTTTTATTTTGCAGACCCTACAAAGATGGAATGTTTAGTTAACGCAATTTCTTCTTTCAACAAGTATACTTGTATACGATACGAACCTCTGGCAGAGGACGAAAGCGCAGACGAAGTGGATCACGCGCATTTTATGGTAAACCAGAGCATGTAAGTTAATTTATTTTATAACAGCTTGTAAATTCGTGCAATCAATTTCAATAGCGCGAGCGTGCTTCAATTTTTCATTATGCACGCTGGTGACGTCGGCAAACAAGTGCCTCGCGAAAAAATTTTTTTTCTCGCGAGTGACTTCACCATTTTTCATTAAAAAACGGGAAAAACTTCCGAAAAAAAGTTAAATTAGACATGGCAAGAAGCGAACAAGCCGATCAAGATCTGCCTACTTTTTCTTTGGTAATGGATTTTTTAACTCCCGAGAAAGAACCCAGAGACAGGGAAAACAAAACAGTCAACGCCGGTTTCATCTCGTTTCGCGCGCAACTCTAGCTTCATCTCCACGCATGAATTCACCTGTCAGTTTTTGACCAATGAGACAAGGTCATCGAAGCATAGCGAAATACTTTTCCGAAATAAATTAAATAAACAACGCATTGAAGCGTAGGAGAAGGAATATCTGGGTCATATCTGCCCTTTACACATAAACTACAGCTTTGTAAAATGTTATAAAACAATTCGTTCATACGTCAGCTGAGCGTTCATCAAGATATGAAGCACTTGGGAAGTTTGGAGAGCACTCAAGAAGCTAGAGTTGCTCGAGGCGTAGCCTCGAGCAACTCTAGAGAGATGCGCAACTCTTGCGCATCTTTCGTGCTCTCCAAACTTCCCGCGTGCTTCATAGAAACTCTAGAAAGATGCGCAACTCTTGCGCATCTTTCGTGCTCTCCAAACTTCCCGCGTGCTTCATAGAAACTCTAGAAAGATGCGCAACTCTTGCGCATCTTTCGTGCTCTCCAAACTTCCCGCGTGCTTCATAGAAACTCTAGAAAGATGCGCAACTCTTGCGCATCTTTCGTGCTCTCCAAACTTCCCGCGTGCTTCATATCTCGATGAACGCACGCTGACGTATGAACCAATTGTTAATTTAAACTTAGTCTTGTTCATACAATTACTTCATTTCATCGAGAAATTTCGACACACCTTTGTGTAGTTCTCCATATTTATTCGATAATATTCCATAGTCTCAAAGATTATTGATTGGGTTGACAGTGACAGGCACACTCTCTTTCTCCCATCAGGTGTTACTCAAGTGTTGGTATTGATTATTGATTGGGTTGACAGTGACAGGCACACTCTCTTTCTCCCTTCAGGTGTTACTCAAGTGTTGGTATTGATTATTGATTGGGTTGACAGTGACAGGCACACACTCTTTCTCCCTTCAGGTGTTACTCAAGTGTTGGTAGACAAGGTGGGAGACAGGACATTTCCATTGGAGACGGATGCGAACGGGTCGGAACTTGCATTCACGAGATGATGCACACAATAGGCTTTATTCACGAACAGTCTCGACCTGACAGAGATAAATATGTTCGGGTCTTCTACGACCGCATAAAGCAAGGTGAGGGCGTTAACTATATTGGCTTAGTCATTGCCGGGTTCTGAATTGGGAGGTCTGGGAAGCTAAGTGGATTGCTGTGTTGCTCTCTTACGTAATAAATACAAAGAATATGAATAGGCATCAGTGAACTGCTGGGTTAACTCGGTAATACTCCTTGTCGCTTACTGCAATGGGAACTGACTTGGTTTAGGAGTCATTTGCACGTGCTACATGGTGTATTTCTGGGGCCTCTTTCCCTTTCACATACCTGTCACTAAGTTTCATTTGACTGCGTTTATGTTTCCTGATTATGATGTTACAAAGTCGGACGCCTCATCTGTTTCTGTTGTATCGATGAAAGTTTACCTGCACCTCTAACGCTTGCTTAATCATGTGCAGACCGTCACAGATTAAGGGGTAAGGGGGTGGGGTACGGGGGCGGGGGCTTACCAGAAATAGCCCATTTCTGAATTTCCTTTAGCCTCTTTTTTCAAAGCGAGTCCTGGTGCTCATCCTTTCGTATTGTAATAAGTTTTCATTCACATGCAAATTAAACTCATTTTCGTACTATGGTTGAGCACCAGGCCTCGTTTTGAAAAAGAGGCCAAACGTAATTCGGAAATGGCCTATTGCAGGAGAATATGAACTGGACTTAGTTTATTTTCTCTTGGAAATTGTTAGTAAAAGTTGCGCTGGCTTGTATTCAACTGGCTGGCAGAGATTTTGCGTGGGGTAGTGGTTACTTTAAGGTTCCTCTTCTGTTTTATTTTATGCATCCTTTTTAAAAAAAAAATTACTGTTTTGTGAGGACGTCTTTGGCTTAACATCGGCTCTGTTTTCCATATCAGGTTTAGAACATAACTTTGAGAAGTACACAGTAAGGGAAGTGAAGACGCTGCCATCAAATAAAGAGTTCTACGACTATGATGTAAGTTGGTTTTACCATTATTGTTTCAGCCAAGCAAGGTTTTGTTTGTTGTTTGGATTAAGCTCTATCAGGTGCCATGATGTCGAACTCTGCTGGAAAACTCGCCGAGTTCCTCAAGATGGGAGGCAAGCTTTGGAAATCGATGGCAGATGATGCACGTTCAATAAAGATTGACCGTGATAAAAATCACAAAATCGGCGAGTAAAAAACTTCATTCAAACTAAGTTTACTCCACTTGGAACTTGGAACTTGGAACTTATACTCCCAAATAGCTGGGCTAACGCTGCTTCTTCAGAGGAAATTCTGTAACGTGTCGGCATCAGAATCGACTTTCGATTGACACATCATTAGAATAAGCTTTAAAAATGCTCCCGGCTGGTCTTCTCGCTTCCGAAAAGTTTTTGAATCCACCGTTTAAATTGAGATCTTTGTTCCGAATATCTTGAACGGGTTTTTTCTGTTTTATTGTAGACTCTAGGAACTATTTGATAACTATTTCGGCACAAATTTCGCCGAGTTTTCGATCTGTGTCACCGGTCGAGAAGTCAAACTCCCGAAGAATGATTAATGCGCGAGAGATTAAGAATTTTGTCAGTGTTTAAGTCAGGCCAGGGTAGTCAGTTAAGTGTCATTCACGTTGTAAATTTCTCGCTCTTTTTCTTTCAGTCTGTTCTACATTACAATAACCACGCATTTTCTAAGGACTACCGTGATACTATCGAGTCCAGAGATAACCCAGACAGACGGTTTGGTCAACGGGAAAGCTTCAGCAAACACGATATAAAACAAATTAATGAGTTGTATGGCTGCGACGTTGAGAATCTTAAAATGCTTCTTCAAGATGTTCCATATAATTAGATCACTATTAATGCAAAACGATCCTTCAAGTCAGTTCCCCCTGTTAGTCTTCTAACTCTCCAGGCCTGACAAGTTATTCTTCTCTTCAACAAACCTATATTTTCCTGTAATGCATTTGAGAGAATTCAGTGCTAAATCAGGATAACACCCTACAGCTGATGCGTTTCTCTGTTTTCATAACCTATGTGCTCGACAATGTATTACAGATCTTAATCTGTTAATGCAGTTTTCAATGAAGTGTCGAAAACCCAAAACCAAAGTGACCACATCTACCAATGAGAACAAAAGTTACGTCATCGTTATTTAACCAATGAGAACTCGAAGTATTAACAGGCAACCTGATTGAAGCGCAGGAAAACGCAAGTGCTCGCCAAGTGGGGATTGCTTGTATTTTTACATTTGACTAGTTGAGATTCACAGAGCGAAGTAATGCAAAACTATAGCAATCAAAGATCACTTTCGACACTTAATTAAAAACTGCTCTGACATGTTCATGAATTATGGTAGTTAAATGTTTGAACAGCTCAGATGTCAAAATTTTCATGTGCTAAACTTAAATATCAAAAGTGAAAAAATGGAAATTAAATTTAAAAATTGAGTTGACCCAGTCCGTAAAGTTTTATGGTTTACTTAATAGTCAAACTTAATCACTCAAATTTTTCCTTTGATGAAAGAAGGGAAATCCAAGTGTAACGCACAAATACAAATGTAGATTGCAAAGATATTTGGCACATGAAAAGTTCGACGTTTAAATCAAAGTCGCTGAACAGTCGAAGTTCCCATAAACACATGCAAGGCTTGAAGCTTAGACAGGGCCTTAAATTACTAGAAGGACCGTTTTGCTACTTTAGAAACACACGCACACGCACGCACACACACACACACACACACACACACACACACACACACACACACACACACTCATCAGTCGCGTGTCTCTAGAACTTGTCATGCGATTTTGAAATTATTCCTATTTTCAGAGTAAAGGGAAGTTTAATAATAGTTTTTTACGGTTAACGAATGTTAAGCTGCTGGCTATGTATATGAAAGGTGCATTGGATTGTTGTTACCAGCGCTCGATATCTTTTTACCGTTTTTGCTTTGTTTCCTGATTTAAACGCGAATAATTACTTGCTGAATGTGATCATTTGTACTCGAAAGACGATTCAGAATTTATAAAGATTTTCGAAAACTTTATCATGGTACAAAGGTTGCATCGCTGTTTGTTTGTTTATTTGTTTGTTTTTTTTGTGGCGCTGGGTTAACAATCTCCAATACCTGCCCTCTAATCAATTAATATAGTAAATATTTGCTGCCAGCGAAAATCGATTCTCCTAAAATTACTAGGTTATAACGATTGTTTATCTAATCATAGTGAATATCAAGCAAGAAAAAAGAAAAAAGAAATGCAAGTGGCAGGTTCTAATTACCGATTGAAATTTCCTGCCACTCATGTAGCCGCAAATATGATTTTTGGCGGCCTTGTCAAATTTATTTTACAAATAACCAGAAGGGTAAATAAATCGAATGCATTGGTTCACATGAGACTCGCCGATATTCGAATTTTACACCATTATGGCAGGATTTTCATTGTTAAGGTCGATTCAGTGATAGCTTACTTTGCCTGTCTTTCCTGACTGCAGCTGTTCTCAGAGAGATAATAAAGTCAGTTTCTTTATCCTTATTTAGTCTACATCATTTCTTACTGCGTATATTACTAGCAAATTTTCATGACTTCTCAGCAATGGAGATAAAAAAAACAACAGGTTGGGCCATTTTTTAAACAAAGCGTACTGCAATTTTCAAGTCAGAGAAATAGTACGCCCACCTACTTAATTTCATTTCAAATTATCATCGGTATAAATTTTTCACTTTGTCCTAAACCTTCTTTTGGGGTCCTGTCGATAACGATCGAGTAAACTTATGCTCCCAAAAAAATATATCTTATTACATTTTATCTTTCATTTGCTCCCAAAAAAATATATCTTATTACATTTTATCTTTTATTTACGGATAAGTCATGCAATATCACAAACATTCCCACAATTCCTTGTTTCGTCTCTATTTTCTTTATTGGTGAGCGGTGGGCATATAAACTTGTGTCCGTACATGGACAGTAGTTGGGATTTGGAGATTTCTCAAGTGGAGACACTTGAACGCTCGTTGCTGCAGAATCCAGCTCAAGCTTAATTAAGTAAACTGTTTAGTTATCGGAGTGGTTTCTTAATGGACTTCCGATTGTTGCTTTCAGAAATAAAATAATTGTGGAAGTACACAACTGTTTGTTGATGGATAATATGTTTCATTTCCGACTGTTGCATGAGAACATAGATAACCTTACTCTGATCGTAGTGGCTTAAGAACAGAAAACTTCTTAAATTAGGGAAGATGATATTATTGTAAAAGCTGAAACGGAGTATTTGTCCACTTCTTCTTGAACTCTTAGTGTCCAAATGGATAACGTAAAGCTTCGTGTCACTTTGGGGATTTGGTTTTGAACATTCCGCATATCTGACTGAACGGTTCTCCCAAAGCGTTCTCTTAATGATCACGTAATTACTCGTCAGTGAAGACCTCGGTTGACTTTAAACTGCCCAAAGTGAAATCTCTGCGCAATTACACTGTGGTGGAGCACAAAAACATTTCAATTGAACCAGGTACCACTGTCTGTTAGCCTATTTAAGTTGTTAACATTACAATATGTTTTATTTTTTGAGATACCTCATTTCTGTTCGCAGCTTGTTCTAGCACCGCACTAGGTGAGAAATTCGTTCGGGCTTTCTGAAACGGATTGAGCAAGTTGGTCTGACAGTTATTCTCGTATACTGCAGCGTGGTGTAAAAAATAATTAAGTAATTCAGTCAGGCCAGTTTCAGTCTATTCTTAAAAGGTTTGATGCGACCATAACCGATATAAGACAGTTATTTCAAGCGACCTCTACCATTCGAACTATTGTAAAGCGTAAATTCTGACAAAAAGATTGCTTCCGAAGCAACCTTTCTGTCATTCTAAAGATCAGAGAGTCTTTGATCTTAGGAATGACGAGTAAACATATATCTCGGCGATTACAGGGTTTCCGGCAATCATCCAATGTTAAAGTAGGTTTATTTTTTCTCTTTTGGACAGTTATTTCAAAGCAACCATTTGTAAACGTATAAAATAACAAAGAATTCCAAATTGGTCTGCTGCCATTTTGCAGCTGGGAAGAAACGTTCACGGCGCTAATTGGGTGGAGTTTTTGACGCAATTATTCTCTCGAGCTATTGGCGTAAACTTGTTTTTCTGTCAGTTGTAGTCATAAATTATCTTGTGACAATGTCATGATATTGAATGTAAGTTGTGATTAACGCTAAAAAAACTGAAAGATTATTGCGAATAATGCTATAAGTTTTAAAACAGTACAGTTTCCTGCTGCACTAGTAGTTGGCTAGTATTTTTGCTTTGAATTCGTCGACTTAAAAAATTGAACATATCTCGAAGCGCCAGCCAAATAAACTTTGACATCGTTAAGTGGCTTCTACAATGTCCAACCTGACACATCTATTCTTAACATTTATATAAGCCGATTTGCGATTTTTTTTTTTTTTTTTTTTACCGTTCGCTTCGGACAAAGAAAAAGAGAAGATGTTCGGTTTTGAAGTCATAGATGAAGAAAGAAAGTTTCGAAAATTGAATAAACATGTTGCAAAACGGCCAGTGTCAGTATTGAAGAGTTAATTTTCCGTTATCGTGCTAAAAGCTGGCAAGTTTTGTTTGTCGAGATGATTATCATGGTAAAAGGTGACTGTTTTGCTTGGTAAGTTAGAAACTTAGTTGCCTAGCTGGTGGTTGTATCCGTTTCTTTCCAAAAAGGATTCTAAACTGTAGTTAGTTTTGATAAACAATTCGCCACATGGCAAAATACATTTTTTTATTTTCATAGCACTTTTTGTCCTAATTATGAACGCTTACGGAAACGGCTAGCTTAATGCAAATCACTTCGTCTCTTAAATTAGGTATCGCTGGTTTTTAAACGCAAGCTCTTTTTTTTTTCCCAGTGATACAACGGTGAATTAATCTGCTTTTTTCGTTTAATAGGTAAAAACCAAAACCGAAAAATGATGAGAAAAGGGCTTTTTATAGCCATAGCCAAAGAACGCTTTAACAATCAGTTTTACTTCGTGGCGATGCTTTGTTTCCGGCGGTTTCATGTAATTTTGTTTTAAAAGTCTGTAATTAGCTCAGTTCCCAATTCACCCATTGCCCAATAAAGAAAATAAACACATTTGTGTTTTTTGGTGCCTTACGACTCCTCTGAGGAGTTTCGCGTCATAAGGCACAAGGTAAAGATCAGAGTTTCGATAGCAGACATGAATTCAGGTGACTGAGAGGAAAATCAATAAATCTTTTGGCAATTAGACCCAACGAAAAATGCACTGATATTTTTCTGGTTTTACTGACGTGCGGAAAATAATTCAGATAACTCTGAAGATTAGTTCTTGATACGATCGAGGCAAGCAAAAAGAATAAAAGGTTGGTGCAATCGCAATACAGAAAATTTCATCCCCAAGTTCGAGCTCCACAGTTATTCGCCCCTTGACTTTTCACCTTCGCGACAATAGGAACTGATCGACTTAATCGATCTAATCTTGGAAACAAATTTAATTTGTTCATGCACGTTTTTGATGGATACTTTTTAGAGAGTTTCTTTTTTAACTTGCAGCTGATAAATGTGACAATGATCAAGTCAAATATTCTAATTTAAGCTTTTATGACCCCCGACTTACAAATTGGAAAAATCATAACAATTGATTTTCCTGATTCGCGCGCCTTTATTTGGAGTGTTTCCTTCAATTTTCATTTGTAACCGACTGGGTATTGTTTTAACGCTTTGTCGCCACTGGAAATTTTAAAATTTTAATGAGAAACCCGCGGAGATTTTTTAAAGTCAGAAGAACTATCTTTTTCATGAAAAGTAAAGCTATTAAGGTTCGTGGTGAAAATAACTTTTTGTTTCAGACATTGAAGTTTACGGTACGACTTGAAAAATTTGATTAAGAATTGAAAATTCACTGATAGAAGTTTCCTATTGACAATTGTTTCAAAATTTACCATTGTTTTTTTTATTCGTTCTTTAAAACCCTAACCTCATTTATAGCCATCCTCGGAGCGGGAAAGGCTTTTATTCCTCATATATCTGATATTTTTCAAATTGCTATGAAAAAAGGGTCGGGGAGTTCCCTTCCTATGCTCCGCTCTTCGAGCAGTAATAACAAGGATACTTGTGAAAGACATTTTGTTTACCTTAGTCCCGACAAAACAAATGAGACGGAAAATATTGTTTACATACTTGGCGCACATCTGTGCCAGAAAAAAAAAAATTCTCCTCAATACGAACGCAGTTTTCCGCGCGACTTGTGGGATAACTTGAATTAATGTTAATTTTAACTTCCTCCATAATTTTCAATATCTTAAAAATCTACTAAACTGTAATATTGCAATTGTCCTTACTAAATTATCAGAGGTGCTAAAAGACGAACTAATTATATAGGTTTTTCACATTAAATTGTTTTGGGTAGAATGCTATTTGCACATCCCATCAACATTTCACTGTTATTGTCCATCTCTTTTCGCTCAAACCTTTGCAACCACACTTCTTCGCTGTGCAATTCTTGAGAAAAAAGGCGGATTATCCTTCTTGTTATCAGAGTTTTTTCTAAAGGACCGTCTCTCTAAACTTAAGTTTGCGAAGGGCATGCACTGATAGAAATCTTCATTAGCGTCCTCGGTTCAAGTTTTGTCATTGGTGGGACACGCGTCCATCCATCGTCTATTCTTCTTTTTGACATCAAAGCAATCGATATTGGGCCGCCTCATCAAATAACGCGTTAAATATAAACGCAACGGCGCCAAAAAATCGATTTTCACCTCATTCTGTCGACCGCGGCAGCTGATCCGATTTGTCGCAGCTCTAGATAGTGATTTTAGGCAAAAATTCCCAATATATCGAGTTACCAGAATGACTGCAAACTCGACATTTCACATGTGGAATTTGACGATAAATGCTAGTACCTGGTTTCCACCAGATGCGACACCAAATGCGACAACGGCACCGCCAGTCACAGGGGTATCTCAAGTTTACGTTATCCTTGGTACGCTCTTCTTCTCCTTAATTATCGTGGTTGGTTTAGTTGGAAATACCCTCATAGTGGCGACACTATCTCGTTGGTGGGAAATGAGAACACCATGCAATTTACTTATCGCAAACATCTGTGCTGCAGACCTAGGAGTTTGTGTTCTTGCGGCGCCATTAAGAATCATCGAGTTTTATCTTGGTTGGCCTTTCGGAGACGCGCTGTGCCAAATTTTGTTTCCCCTCCAAGATGTTTTCGTATGTGTATCAGTTGTCACACAGACTGTGATCGCCGTGGAGAGGCATCGAGCCATTGCCTCACCATTCAAGCCGACCCTTTCTCTCCGACGCGTCAGTATGATAGTTCCAGTAATGTGGGTGGCCTGTTATGCGACAGCCGGTGTTCCGATGCTGCTCTTCATCAAGGTCACTTTGTTTCCCGATAGGCTGTTCTATTGTTTTCCAGTTTTCTCCAGTGATGGTTACAGAATCGCATACGAGGTGTACCTTGTGATTTTGTTCATTACCTTACCATTGGTGGTCCAGAGCGTGGCTTACTTCGACATCATTCGTTTGCTCAGAGCTAAAGACGAAATGCAGGTGCCGAACTCTTCCATGAGAAAGACAATCAATAATCGAGTCCGACAGAGAAAGCACTTGGTTAGGATGTTAGTGGTGTTGATGTTGGCTTTTCAAATTTGCTATCTTCCTCGTGGCGTGATTATGTTGCTGCATGAATTTAGCCCAGAAACAACGTTGAAGCCGGACTTCATGTATGTAAACCTTATTACATTGGCGATGTACTACATAAAGCACGTGATCAACCCGGTAATTCTTTCAGCGATGAGCAACGATTTTCGCTCCGGTTGCTTAAACATTTGTTCATCGGAAAGCAAGCAGTTGCCGTTCATGCGAGGCAGCCGTTATATGACCAGTCGTCGAGCTACGATGCGAAGCACTGCACAGAACAGAAAATATCATTTCAGATCACCCAACGAATAGCACAGATACAAAAAATATCCTTTGCAAGAACCAGCTCTCGTTAGATTCGTGGTGGTGTGTTACTGAAAGCTAGAGCAAGTGTCCGCTTATTTGAAATTTATTATATAGATACTGATGAAATACCAGGATTTCTCCTTTTACTAAAAATTCATAACTTCACCGTGCGCAGTGAAGATACTTTTTTTATCTTTCACGACGGTGTGAGGATATTGGTGTGGCCATGGTTACCAACATAATTACCCAATTGTTGTTTCGAAAATGAATAAAAACGTTGTCTTTTATGAGCAAATTTCATCAGTATCTATATAATAAACAGAACATTACATGGCCGCTTGGGGATACGAATTTTATCTTCTCGTGCTGAAAGTATCTCTCACTCGTTCGCTGCGCTCACTCGTGAGAGATACTTTCAGCACGAGAAGATAAGATTCGTATCCCCAAGCGGCCATGTAATATCCTATATTTCTCCTATTGAATAAGCAACTTCGGGAGATGATGAGCTAGTCTCTAACAAGGGAAAAACTACAGTAGAAACTTTCACAGTCACTTGGGTCTAAGAGGAATAGAAGTGGACAAAACTGGTTGAAAATTAAAGGGAATTGAGCGAGAGTCCGAGGCAGCTGTTAGCCGGGCGATCTACGGTTTGTAATCTGGTTAATAACATTATGTAAAGAAGGCGCTCGAGCTGTTTCCTTAAGTGTTTTGATTAACCTTTTAATCATATCGTTCAAAAAAAGAAAAAAAAATGGCCGAATCCGTGCGCTATCTAAATAGATCGGTAATTTTTGTTGAAACTTTCGTGGTACTTGAAAACGCATGCAGTTCGATAATCGTTTATTTAACAAAATTGTTGTAAGAAGACGATAGTAATAAGCATTATTCAAATTTGGACCGTGTTCAAGGTATCAGGATTAATTGCTTAAGAAAACAAATGGTTAAAAAAATTTGCATATGTGGGATTGCTTACTTACAAAATTTGAAAAACGAAAAATTTTGAATATCAAGCACCTTTTCCTTCTAGAGAAGTTTTTTTGTTCGACAATTTAAATGTGGATGAGACACCACTTATCTCCTGAACATCTTTTTGAGAGTTAACCGAAATTAAAGGCACAAAAATGAGCGGGATTAACACCAAAAGCCCATGGACTCCTGGGGCCCGTTTCTCCAAAGTCCCGGTAACTTAACGGGCCCGTAAAGCTGTTATGTTTTCATTCAAGATGGGGATCCAAAAGTTTTGAAAATTATACAATAAAGCTATCAGCTAGAGAAACAAAAAAGACTGGTTTGGGTGCCAGAACCTGCCTTCCTATCCTTTAGATTTTGATTTTAGAACATGGCTTCGGGCCCGTTAAGTTATCCGGACTTTTGAGAAACGGGCCCTTGGTAACACATTGTATCATATGTCAGTTAGGAAGAAACCTTCCTCAAAATCGAATTTTTATACAGGAATTGGGAATTGAAAATTGTTAATCGTGTAATACATGCTTGCCCAACATACTAAATCAAGACCAATCAAGTATGTTAAATGTTTTTCATCACATCTGCTCAGTTAAATTTGAACAAAAAACTTGTAGAGATGATACGGAGTGTGCCTCGCACGTAAATCTGATTTTACGACATCAGACTTTGCTTTAAAACGTTTCCATGTGGGGCCTGTAATGAAAATAACTATTTTTCTGCCGACTATGCATGAGTGTAAAGAACTAATAAAACTCTAACTCAATCTAATTTCACCAAACTGATGTTTTAGACAATAGCTTTGTAAAAACTGTTATTTGTATCCCGCAAAATGAAAAACATTGCTGTCAATTTTCAAACTCTTTGTTAAACAGAGGGATACATGCACGCAATAGTTAAAAAAAAATAAGACAATTATTACTATTATGTACATCACTGAATTACAGACTGTTTCCAATCGCATATTCATTGAATTTTACTACTCTTGGACAAAATATGCCTTCCATAAGGAGTTATTTGAGAGTCCACAGACGTAAAAGGCACAAAACAAGTCCAGCTGTTTGCTTTGAATAAAGTATCCAACATGGATTGTTTTGTTGATGGGAAATTTATTTGTTACTTCTTTTCTATAGAAAAAGAAAAATCAGAAAAAAGTAGGAAAATGGGGTTATGGATAAATTCATCACTGACATGATACGTGAGTGTTTCCAAGCCTTCGTTGATAAAAACGCAAAGGCTGGAAGCTATAAGCTACTTAACTCTCATTTAGAGATCTCTTGGTCTCATGTCTCCGTTCTAAATAAACTTTGAAATATCGCTTCCATTTTCTTTGTTTCCTTCTTTTAAAAAAACGACTGAGTCAGAGATGTGATTGTTTTTACCAATAGTGACGTCATCTTTGAAATGATCATATTTGGTCATGCAACTCTACCTCTGACAACAGAAGCAACATAGCAACAGCAACCAAAGCAACAACAGCAGTAATAATTGTATCTGATCCATCTCTATCCTGCGTAAAATCTACGGAAGACTTTTCATTGGGAACTGCATTTGTAATGAAATTTGCATTTTGGCATATTTCGTTACAATAAGGAAAGAAAAATTTTAAGCTCATTTATCATTTTGTTTCTGAGATGACAATTTCATGTCTCCTTGTTTTTCGCTATACATTTCTCATAAAATTGCCTCTGAGAATGTTTATCTTTTGCCTCATTATCTTACTGTTCAGCGATGAATTGATGCTTTTGCATGAAATTAATAATGGAAAATTTATGTAACCAGTTTTTTGAGGAAGTTATCACACAAACTAAATTACTAAACTCTTATGAAACATTCGCGTTTTGGTTGCACGATTCGCTGACCTATCTCGCAATTATATATAGGACTGAATGGGCTTTACTTAACATTATAACGAATTGAAACATCTGCCATCTCCCAGACTTAAATTTTCGTCACATACAGTAGTCTCAAAGTTTTACAATTCTGAGGACAGTTCCATCGTTGTGATTCAATCAATGGGATGGGTTGGATTTATTGGGTGAACTACTCGCATGGTTCGTACATGTTCCGTTCTAGTCCTACCCTACTACGATAATGCAGTATAAATGGTTAGAAACAGAATTTCGTACAAGGTATGATAGGTCGCAATATTGCACGAAAATAGAAACTTGTTTTTAATACAAGAAAACAGTCAAAGAAATTTAATCTATGCACGAGTTCTCAGTGAAGCATAAGCTGAAATATTACACTTACTCCCCAGGGGTTTAAAAATTGAGAGCTAAAATTAGTTTTTATGAGCTTGGGTGGATGCCTTCCCAATCCTAGTCCAAGGCCTTTTTAAACAAGTTAACCATCGCATTCTAATTATCCGTCGAAGCTAATTTTTTTGTTTTCTTTAAGTGTCGTTAGCTCGTTACGGGTGTTAATCCTAATTGATTTTGAAGAGATATCTTCTTGTATACGTATTCTGGTTGCAAAATTCCTGCAGAAAATAGTTTATCGTAGAATTGCTTGCGCACAGTGGTTACCGCGGTTTATTTGCCAAACTGATTGCCTGTTCGCAATGGTTTCTCCTAGGCCTTGTTTTTGTTCCTCTGTATTCTTCATCTTTGTATTTGTCTCTAAGAGAAACTTAGATGATGCCTGTTTGTTTCCCAAGAATTATGTCAGCCAAAGGGCCTTTATAATATATTTACTATATGCGTTTAGAAAATAGTTGCCAACCTGGCTGGTACATCGCGTTTGAATACTGTGAACAAGCAGTAATTTTGTGAGGTCAATCTAAGGTGGTTCGAACCGTACAGTGTCAAATATTCTGTGGACCACCCAGACTCGTTCAATAGAGACTGGAGAAGAAAATGTTCAAAAATTCTATCCAAGCAAGAAAACAATTGATTTTAAAAGATAAGAAACACAGCGTGCAACTTGAAGAAAAAAAAATTAGATTTCTAACTCCCGTGGAATAGTATCAAAACATGCGGAGCTTTCGTGCCCACAGAATGCAAATAAACAGACGATTAAAACCACGAAAACTAGTCATCTTTAATCCCTGTTTAAAATCGCGCTTAGATATGTGCCGCAGAAAGGTTTACTTTCATTGACTTGATTTAAGTCTTAAAGTTGCGGTAGAAATCGAGCCGCGGTTTGCAGTTTGAGTTCATCTCTCATTCAATAAAAGAATCGAGAGCAGCAGATGTTGGCAAACACAATTATCAACCAGTGGGGGGGTATTTTTTGACGATATTTTCAAGTTTTGATGAGTTTCCTGTGTTTGCGAGCACTGAAATAACAACCTGAAAGATCTCCCAGTTTTTCGGTAGAGTTTGTTGTTGGGGAATTTTTCAGAATAGGAATATAATCTGAGGAGAAATTGAAAGAAAACAAGGTACGGATATATCCCCATTTCTACATAACAACAGAAAGTGGTGTTTCTTAGAGCTTTCTCAGGCAGATATATATATTGTAGATAAACATTTAAGTTTTCTTCTCTTTCATGTTTTCTAATATCATCTAAAATTGAAGTTGAAAAACAGCGAGGAATACTCATTGCTTAGCAGTGGTTCTACGTATGAAAAATTCAGCGAAAGGCAGAATTGTGCGCTGTTTTAACCACTAAACAAAAAAACTGTGCTCTAACTCACATGCATTCTAGGATCACTCCAAGTGGTATTCATTTTTTTCTACACTTTTTTTTGTGTGATATTCTCACGACTAAATGCTCTTCTACCAAATCTTTTAGAAGTTCCGAAGCTCATTAGTACATAAGTAGGTAGATAAAACGCTTGGTTTATTTCATAGACGTTTTCGCTCTCAAATCAATAACTTACAAGGGAAAACATGCATTTTCTAACACCACAAAAATTTATTAAATGTTAACTTGGCATAATGATTGATAAATCTTGCACCTGAGATAGAGCTTATTTGACACAATTCATATTGGCGATATTACCGAAACAAACATAAGAGGCAAGAACTAAAAGACATACCGGCCGACAATAAAAGTTTGTTCTAAAGTAAATTAAAAACGAATATTGTCATTGACACAACTTTACGAATATTGCGCCCTTTCAATTTTTCAGATTTAATTATGAGAATACAAGTATAAAAATTCTGACTGAAAGTGTTCATACAATGAAAAACAACAGATTTCCAAAGAAAGTTAAAAGAAAAGAAAAGAAAAGAGTTCTGATTAGTTAGACACTTTCATTATTCCAAATTCTGGATACACCCACTGTTAAGTCTAAGATTACCTGCTTCCTTTATTCATCGCTAAGATTATTTTCCTTGACAAGATAATCCTCTGTTTAATAGCAACTTTTTATTTACGCAAAACTAGCGGAATTAGGAAGCAGTTAATTGTAATCCTGAAAGGCAAGCCCTGTTTACAAAAGAGCGGGTTGACTGGAACAAGTTAAAAAAATGGCTGAGCTAGCGTTTTAAAAGTAGCATATGGTGAACGTCTCATAAGTGAATTAAATGCAAACTTTGATGGAAAGAATGAAAGGAAACGATAGTAGGTCAGTTTTAAATGAAATTGAAACGTAGTGGCTTTATGAAAATTATTTTCAGTTTGGGAGGTAATAAATATTGTTGAGTTTACTTAAGGGAACTCTGCTTGGCACTTTCAATTTAAACTGTTTCGGCGCGCGGCGAAAATTGAATAAGGCAGGTATGTTTCATTGAAAAAGTTTACCTTGCATGATAATTAGATAACAAATTTTCATTGACTGGTGGTGTGATTCCCGTCCTTCATCACAATGAGATTATGTTCTATAGTTCGACACAAAAGAGACTTTTCAGAAGATGTAGTCCTTGGTGTTGTGCCGGTGTTTTTCGTGATGTTGTTACATACAATATGTAAGCCACCACATGACATGGTTGAAATGTTGACAACCTTTGGGTGAGATGAAATATGATCCGTTTAAGTTCCTGCAACGAAACCAGGTACTATTTTTGCTAGCTAAAACTGTGTCGCTGTCTAATGAAACGCAGAATTAATGCTGTATTCCACAACATGCGGAAACCAAGTATTTGTTGGTTCTGTGGGTAAAGCACAGCCATATTGATAGACGTTCTTTTACTAATCGTGTTTTCTCTCTTTCTTCTTGTCCTCCAACCCACTGATTTTGATTTAAGTTTAATCCAGAATACATGAGGTGAATGGTCTTCCCATTCTTATTAATCTTGCACAGTACGCTTTCCTTGAAAAGAAAACTTATTTTATTGGATTGATTTGATATCATCAAGGTGCATTAACAAGGGTACAAAAAAGAAAACTTCAGACCAATTCTCGCATGTTATATGAATGATAAAAAAAAAGGTTCCATGTAGGAAGAGGATCGGCTTAATTCCCTTCAAATTAAATTGGCTTTTGGTCCCGCAATAACTGAAATTGTCTCAAGGCTTTATCTGGCTGCTGTCACTCTACATGTTTCAGAGCCAGAGCATGAATTTTCAAAGGCAACCAGTGAAATCTACGCAATTTTTACTGTTAAATGAAAGAAGCGCACATTTTCCAAAGTCATACATACATCTGATTTAAATAAACTTGCAAATTTTATCTGAAGGTAATAGGACTGAGTTTTACGAGCGAAATCTTTGTTCAGTTTATAAAAGATGAGTCTGATGAAACTTGAAAATGACTTGTAAATCAAATGGCACCACATGGTTCTGGAGGACTGATTACAGCTTTTGTGATACACATCACAGTCAGAGATAAAATAAAGCAGCACCATCTTACAACAAAACAATAATTTTTCTCATTTTTTAAAAAAAACCTAAATTGGAATCAGTCTAACACCTCATTCAACATGCAAATTGACCAAACTGGTATTGACCGACAATCCCTTCGACATTTTCAACTATTTGAATGATAACTGTGTCGGCAGTGTAAACTCCACATAAAGGTGAGGAGATGAAGAGCTCTTTCTGACTTGATCTAGCTTGTTTAGACCATAGTTAATAGCTCTTCAGCGAGAAATATCGACATGATTTTAAATATGATAACTTAACTAAACAAAGTACAATTGGTGGAAAATGAAAACATAACTAACGCAGGTGCAGAATTGAATCTTTTTTTGCTGGAGTAACTTCGAATTCCACCTTGAATTTTTGAAGTTGCATTCATCGAAGTTCGATGGGGTTAAAGCAATCCTGCATAAAGTTGAACACTCAATCAGCAGCTAGAAGTCGAAGCACTATCAATTAACCTGGTTGGCATGAACTGTTTGAAAATATGCGGTCAGAAAATGTTTAACCGGAGGGCGCTAAATCAAATGAAAACAATTCTGTTCGATAATTCGACAACGCAAGACTGAAATTAAAACGACTGCGAGTTCTTAAAGTTGAAAAATATGCCAGATTTTTGATTACCATACTTTGGCAGGTGAAATGTCCCGTATCCTTGTCCCCACATGAAAAGAAAAAAAACCTTTTGATCGATCAAGTATTTTGAGGGCTGATTTAATTCGTCAAACTTGAGAAGTCGGTTGAAGCTTGTAAACGTTTTAATGTGGTTAACAACAAATATTAGAACTTAGACAGCACCAACACGGTCTCTGTGTTAGAGGCGGTCTCACTGATTTCTGTAAAAATGTACTGAATTTTATTATGATGCAATATAAGAATGCAAAATGCGAAAACTCATTTTTAGTCAGCTTGAGTACTAGTCGTAAATATGGCGGGAGAGATCTTAATTAATTTCTGCAGTTTCACGGTCAGATATTTATCGTGATGCAAGGACTAAGACAATGTAAGGACCATTCATGAGTACAATATAGAGGAAAAGTCAATATCGTGTTAGATATATTTTCAAAAGATCCAATATTTCTAACTCAGATCGCAAAATCAGAATCGAGGGTGCGTATCTTTAAACGTTTTAATTTAAAAAGCCATTGTGACCTGAAAAAAAGAAAATCGATTCCGGCACTCAGTAACACAGATTTGTCTTCGTAGTTGGAGACTTGCCATGCATAAAAAGTATGATGTTTTCTCCAGTAAAACAAAACGAAATAAAAACAAACAGAGAGAGAATAAAGATTTAACAACAAATAGGAATGAAAATCAAGTTCTATTTATATTTACAGTGACTGACTAATTGGTCAAGAACCAAAACATTTTCAAACTAATGGTAGCAAATAGTTTTTCTTGAAAAGAAATCGGGTTTTTTTTTTTATCAAAGCATTGTATATACCTGTTTCTATACACATAAAGTCAAGGTAACTGTGATTTATCAGAATTTGCGCAGTAAACGGTATCTAAGTTTAGCGGTGTTGTACTACACGTAGTTAGAAAGTACAAACAAAAATGTTAAGTTCTCTACGTAGGTGTTTTATTTTGCTATAGGAAATTAAACGCTGAGATTATTCGCTTAAAAAATATTATTAAGTCAACATGTCATAGTAAATTTATGTCATACAGATGTCTAGTTTGTCCTCTTTTAATGCTGAGTTTCAAGTCTGAGTTTGGCTAAATTCGACAGATGTCACACATATGTAACATGTTCCACTAATGATCAAAAACTAAAATGAACGCTGCTTCAATAACTTTCTTTAAAACAATAAAACATCCGTTGCTTTTCATATTGCTGTATTTCCCTCGTCTAATAATCCTCTCACATGAGACCAAATTTTCACGATATCACAGACCCTGATTGAATTGGCACAACTCGTGCTATTTCTAAAAGTGTTTAGGCATCCAGCTTGAGAGAATATCGTTGGCACTTCGAGTTAATGCTAGGAAATATTTCAAAATAATGTTCTTACTCTAAGAGAATGAGAAAAGTCTCTAACAATTCCTAACGCCTCTTTGTAGATCGTTGATTAAAGAGACCTTATCATCACTTTTCAACTGATACTCTTCAATGAACACTTGCTAATTATGTTTCAGTTTTAAAAATAGATTTCATCAATGATATATCGGATAAGGCTAAGAGAATATCAGTTGCCGGATATTCTCTTCATTAAGCTTGTATCCCATGAGCAAAATTTGTAGATTTTTCTTAATGAAATACAAGCGGTGGACACTTCCTTTTTCATTACAAATATATACAACTTCATTAAAATCCAAATCCTTCAAACCTACTTTTGCTGAAAAAAGATCTTTTGACACTATATATATGAGCATTCTCGCCATTTTTGTTTTCCATTGCAATTTTGAACTTCAAAAAGGGAAAAATATAAATGCTGCCTGAAAACGTGTGACTTATTTACAAATAATTAGAAAAGGACTCGTAACGTCTCAATAAAGTAGAAACTGTACCATTCCAGTCGATACAAAATGTAGGTAGAAATCAATTTTTCGAAAGTTCAGAGTTCGTCTATTTGCTCAGGATCCTCTCAAACAGGACGCGACCGTAAGATGGCAAAAGAGACTTTCATTTTTCATTATTTTCTCGCTTACTGTTATAGGAGCAATACAGCAAACCCAAAACTGCGAAAACTAGATTACTTTAATTCTTGAACGTCAATTTTGCTAATTACTTAAAAACCTCTGATCATGCAACAGAAAAATCCCCAGAACATGGTGCAAACTATGAAAAGAATTCCACCTGTGTCGTTATAACGAAGAACCTAGCTCTGTGCCTCAGGAAAAGAGCTCTTTCTATTTACTTCAACTCCTTCCCCTCTGAAATAGCACAGCATGGCATAACAGTCTGTAAATTTCTTAATTTGTTTTGTACGGTAGCTTAATTTCCTTGTGGTGGCTCCGCGGCGCCTATCGCACTTTTCACTGGAACTTTACATTAGCTAAAGTGATTTATATGATAAAAATCATATACTTCTCCGGAATTATTGTGTCTTTACAGCACATTCCTATCAGTGTAATTCTTTCCGAGATGTTGAGTTAAATCCTATTCATGGCATCAGAGTGTGGAACATCGCAAAAATGACCATAGTTTTCCATCCGTTCTGGTAAACAATTTTTACTAAGATTGGCAAAAGCTTGGTTTCGTGATACTGTTGGTGGTCTAATTATTATTTGTCACATTTGCGTAATATCAATGATTACTTTTGATTGGATATTATTTCCACCTCACGCTCATTCGGAAGATATCTGTTTGCATAATTTTTCTAAGCCGACAGAAAAATTCACAACTGATCGTGACGCAGAAAAACTTTACCAGAGCAACGGAGCCTCCTTATTTTGTGATTTCTTCAGTGGTTGACTCGAACCCATAAACCTAGGTAAGTAACCTGACACTCTCTATACGTATACTATAAACTTTTATAAACAATTTGAAATGTCAAAGAAAGTTAAATTCACAAAAAAACGCGACAAAACACGACGTTATCTTGCAGCAATCGGTGCACAAACTTCATGTTTCAATGATTAGTGAATAAACACCTAGATATTGTAGTTCTGGCGCTCAGCTTTACAACGTACCAAGAAATCTATTATGGAAAATTCGAGTACTTAAAGCTTATCCTCCCAGCCTCAAGTACCATTTATTATTTCTTATAAGTCACTTAACCTCAAACTCGTAAATATTCAGTTCTCACATTGTAATTATAATTTTCTATTTAAAAACCAGAAGTATCCTAGAATTTTTTTCACCATGATTAAAGAGGGGACGAGGTTCTCTCAAAAGCCAGCTGCAATTTACTGATATGTAAATTTACAGATTTCGGGACTGGGTTACCACTGTAAGTTTTGCAATTAACAGAGGATAACAAAGAAATCTTTGCTTATTTGCATTATATTTGTTACATACGCAAATCCTTGAAATGTTAGGTCTATCACAGAAGTGAAGATGAAAGCTTCGATTTCTCAAGTTGTGAAAAAATATTAGTTTGTAGAGGCGTTTTGCATTTCACGTTCAAATTGGGAGTCATCTGAAACATCATAATAAGTAGGATATCCGTTGTCAGATAAAACCTCAACGGTTGTTAGAGCGAAGCGGAAAATACAAAGACAGGTAATTATTAATTAGAAGTTTTCATAGGGACTCGAAACAGAACGGGGTGTTCTTTTTCACCTATACGAAATTAGAGACAGTTTTCAACTAAAAATTCAAAATAGATCACAGACCTAAGATAACTAAAGCCAGGATTTTTCTAATTAAAACATTTTTCTTCGAAATGAAATGAATAAATTACTTACAACGTTACTGGTTTTTGAAATATTATTAGCGGCAGTGGTGACATCAAAGTAAAGAACATGCATGAAAAAAGGCCGAGAGTTTTCAATTGTAACTGCACCGATAAAACCGAAACAATCATCAAAGGGAAGAGAAAAAAATCGAAATGGTTGATCTGTTTCATTGGAACAGTTGTCGTTTGATCGCAAAACCTGTGATATGATATCAACAGCGCCCATTTCAAAGAGAATTCAAAAGTAAAAGCAGGTAATGCTGTGAGAATATCCTCCTAGCTTGTTGACGTGTCCAAAAAAAAAAAGCTTGAATTTGCATGAGATCAAGTAATTTTAATCCCAACGAAGACAAATAATAAAAACTGTGATGAAAATTGCACCGAAATAATTGTGTTTTTTCGTATGATATTTTCATTCCTCAGTAATCCTTGGGGTGCCATTAAGACTATCTTGTAACTAACCAAAGATTACCGCTTTGTTTGCTTTGCCATCGGAAAGCGATAATCGCATTAATTTCTTATTCATCGAAAAAACTGGTTTATCCATATTCACTGTTTACTTCAGTTACGCAGAAGGATCGCATTCCAACATTCTTGTTTGCTTTCTCGGTCTCTTTTCTCCAACTTCAGTTTGTAATCAACTTGCAGAATGCGTTTTACTTTAGCAAACGAGAACAGCGTTGGAAAAATGCATGTTTATTGACTCAGCGACTAAACGAAATGATTCAAAATTTCATTTAGACTCATTGATAAGCACTGTTTTCTTTTGTTGTCCTCAAAGCAAACGGTGATTTGTTAGAAGTGAGTAACACCCAAAAGTAAGGTAAACATTTTTTATTTAACGAAAATTCTTTGTTAACGAATATGATATTTTTAGAGTTTGCTTGATGCTGTAGACCAGACAAACGGACACAACAGTATCATTATTTAAGATGATCGAAAATTTTGGGCTGCAAAGACGGTCTTCGTCCGCTAATTGTTCGAGAGCAATTGCTACTAAGAGTGCAAATATCACGCCTTATCAGCACAAGCAAATGAAGATAAAAATCATACGTGCATTGGTCAGAGCGAAACATGTTCACAAGTATTGTCAGGTGATCAAAATTCTGCGAAGCTGGCAGTCAATTTGAATAGTAGGAAGAGATCAGGCCAAAATTCTACCTAACTTAGTTCTCGACAGTACGAAACGACTTAGGGAAAGAAAAGAAGAAAAAGCACTATGAAGTCCACGGAATAGAAGGTATCGATTATGCGATATTCCGCTAATTTATGGGGATTTTGGGTTTGTGGATCTTTTTATTGAGGCTCAGTTTAGTATTTACATGCAAAACATACAGTTTTCATGCGTAATTTTATGCAGCACAACGAAAAAAGACTTTAAAGTTTTTAATCTGTTGACGACAATCATTACATAGAGGAGCTATAGCTAGTGATTACATAAACGTGGGGTTTGTAAAACAAAAAGCCGTTTTTGAAATAGGTCTTTTTACTGCAAATCATCAAGAGAAATCATGCATGAAAAAGAGTACTCCAAGAGCAAATTTGGAGTTTCCATGGTAATTTGAAGGTAGACTTTTTAAGCCGACGGTTAACATCTTCGGCTGAAGACAAGTGTGACATCTCTGTTTATGGCGTAGTAGAAGCTTTTCGCACATCTCACCAATTGTGCATGTTCATTGAAAAACAAATACACAAATTACTTAAAAAAAAAGCATGGTTGATTTAAGCAAGTCATGACTGTTTTTTAATGTTCCTATTGCTAACTCAGCTTTTTTCAGTCTAACCGCTTTATTGTCTCTTGATAGTATTAGTGTACACGGAACACTTATTGAATTGATCATGACGGTGCAGATGTGAATTGTTAATTCAAAATTTATTGTGTAGGATCACAGCTGTTTAACCAATGATAGCACGCGATCGGCTGACGTCCAAATTAGCAAGTCAATATCAAAGGCGCTCATGTGACACACAGTCGTCACAAAGAGTGGACTCGCGCTTGTGGGAACAACTCAGTGGAAGTTGTTCCGAATGAACTTGATTTTTCACTGAGTGAGTGCATGTTGTAAAACATTTGTTTAATCGTGGCCTTTTCGAAGAAGTCAATCTAATCTCTGTTACTGCGAATTTATTGGAAGACTGACTTCTAGAATGACGATGAATGGATGCGATTGCAGAGAGCTAGTTGGCATGTGAAGAAACACTGCACGCTGTCCCCGTCGCCGTTGTGTAAACGGATGGAAAAATTAAGGTAGAGCCGTCTAAGAATCCTTCATTGCACGTTGCAAACGATGTGATTTATTTCCTTGAAGTCCTACACCTTTTGAAATCAAACTATCCGATATCAGATATGTTTTTCAAAATAACAGATTCTGCATAAAAGAGAGCCTTTAGTCACAGTTTTTGGACATAAAGGCATTTTTGTCGTGCGCTACTTGTTAACTGCGGAGCATAACGATTAATATTTCTAGGGTCGAAAGACGTCATGTAGTTTAATGCGATTTGTTCTTTGCGAAACATGTTGAAACAAGGCTTGATACTCAGCATGAATTGACGTATGTAGCTTTTATTTCAAAGGCTTTGATGTTGTTCTAGCGGAAATTTTAAAAGAATAAAACTACTATGACTATAGAGTCATAGTATGTAAATATAAAGTGAATGGCAAGCCAACATTTAGGGAACCGGTTATATTTGGGAGAGGAAAAGCTCTTGAACAGTGTTTCGCTGGATTTTCCTTCTTAAAGAGGAAAAGAAAGTTGAAAGTAACAGTTCAGTACAATACAGTTTAGTAAAGTCCATTATAGTTTAGTAAACAACAATTCAGTATTCCAAACTAACTTACTCATTCGAGTATAAGCTCATCATGTGTTTGAGACGGACGGATAGCTTAAGTAGAAAACAATGGTTCGTGTTCAATCTAATTTCATTCACTGTTTGTTTAGTCTCGCGCCTATTAACTGTTTCACACATTTTAATTGAACAATCTGCTAAAATCATTTTACAGAGTGGTTTGTTTTAATTTACCATAATTGTGATCAAAGGCGATCTCTCAAAATGATTGGTATAGTGGGGTTAAATAAGACAAGAGAATGTTTTAGAAATGGGTCGGCCATGGTCAATTAAAGAAAGAAAGTTGTTTCTCAGAATTTACATAAAATATTCTTTGATTTTGGGGGGGCAACTTAACCATAGGAAGCCCACAAAAGCCACTAAGACTTGCAAAGTGGCAACTTTCATTAACGGGAGGGAGATGGAGAAATTATCTGAGTCATTCTCAGACTGAGATGTCCCTTAGCTTAAAATAAAAAATCGCAAACCAAGGTTTTAGCCACATTTTGTAGTTTCAGGACCAATCTCTATGTTTCCCAAATGGATAGAACTAACATAAATATATTAGTGGAGAATTTTATTCTTATAAATGTCCTCTGGCTGTCTAGACATGCCAGTTCCTCATGATATTTGGCTTGCTCGTCTGTCCAGGATTGAATGCATATATCATTTGGTGCGTCCTTCCGGCATATGACCTCATGAACTTCATATTCAACATAGTAATATGTGTTTTGGAGGATTTTTATTTTTCAGACCATTTCACTTTCGCATGTTCGCACCAATTTTACTATAAGAAATTTCCAGACTAATTTAACTTGTTTTGAGGTCCTACGGCAGAGTAATGCAATACCAATCAAGTCCATAACTTTTATTGCTGATAATTTTTTTTTAGCTTTGTTTCTCAACTAACGCCCAAAATAATGGACTTTTGGCATTGAATTTTCCTCTCTTTTGCATAAAATACAGACAATTATCACACAGCAATAAAATATTACGCTGCTAAAGACCACTTTGTTTCCAATGAGTCCAACATCAAGTTAAGATAAAAAGCTCTCTCAGCAAAATCTTATATAATAGCGACGAATGAAGTTAGATGGAAAAAGCAGAAACAGTATCTACACAGGAAAAACAATCCAATCACTGCCTTGCAACTGTCTTTTTCAGAATCATTTCTACAAAAGCAGAACGTAAACTTCAGTTGAGGAGAGAATTTTACGCGCGTCAATGTATTAACTAGTATGAGCGTTCACCTTGCTTTGATTGATGAAATTTTTTTCTCATCCAGGATAAAAAAGTTATTAATCATGAGAAAATTTTATTATTACAAAACATTAAAGTTTAATTTACTAAGTACAGAACGGCAAGCTCTTTGCTGTAAATTTCAATTATAAAACATAGACTTGTAATAGATCAAAGTCTGTGCCCGAAAAGAAAAGAACATTGTAGTTAGTCATTCTACTCCGGCCACTGGGAAAGCTTTCAATTTTTCAGCAAAAAGACTAGCAAAGCTTTTATTTTAGTCCGCTCATCATGGTCTTATTACTTCCGCATTGCAAAATTGACCATGGCAATTCTTGAAAAAAATTCTCAGCATCTTGAAAGATTACAGATCATTTTTCATTTTCATCTGTCTAGAGACTTACGCTGATTTTCTGAGATATTAACTTGAAATATTATGTGTTTATCGGAACGATCTCGACAGTTTATTATGTGTTTATTAGAACGATCTCGACAGTTTCGATATATGAGAGACATTGGGAAATTTTTCAGCAGCGATATGTCTGTAATTTTTTTCTATTTGCAGTTGATGTTTTCGTTGTTTTTCTCCGAGCAAAGCTTTTATTTTCGTCCGGTCACCATGGTCTTATTACTTCTGCATTGCAAAATTGACCATGGCAATTCTTGATAAAATTCTCAGCATCTTAAAAGACTACAGATCATTTTTCATTTTCATCTGTCTAGAGATTTACGCTGATTTTCTGAGATATTAACTTGATTCCGAGTTAAAGTCAAAGTTTGTCCAGATTGTAGGGAGGGACATTGTATGATAATGTTTGGCAGTTTGACTGCAACAAACAAAGCAATTCTGTTTTAACTAAAAAACCGGCTTATAAAAACAACTACGTTGTTTACATAAATCTTCTTATGTTGAGGTACTTTAAGATATAGATTTTTATTAGCTGATTAATTCAAAGTTCAAATATTTTAAGATTTTAAACTAAGCTAGACGTAAAGGCGTCGAAAGGAGCTATTAACTACACTTCAACGACCCTTTGATTGGCGAGAAGAAAACATCAACTTTTTCGAATCCGGTGCAGAGGGATGTTTGGTCTGAATCATTACTTTAAATCGACAAAATAACTTTGACATAATTGAGAAAACAGTATTTAATCGCATTAGCAGGCGATATGAATTCTGAACGAACACCCGTTAGTTAATATCGGTATGATAAAGGGACAAAAAAGTGCTAAGACGCCATTAAAATGTAATGGTTTGAATTCTCGTAGTATAGTTGCACCTTCTCTCGAAAGTCCGTTTCTGGTGGCTACCACAGCGAACTTTTTAAGGTGTTTTGAAAGAAATGTCAAGGTTATATATCTTATTCTGTTGAACCTGTAAAGCTGATTAAAATGTTTAGTATACCACATGCAGGGTTTTTGTCCCTCGAAAGTAAAACATTTTAAGCGGTTTGCTTCTCACGTAAGATACCATACTACGACCCAGTCATTACCCAGAGGGTAAGGAACAAAAATAACATTTAAATACTGATTTTATCATACATACGCAGTGTTTCTTACACGAATGCAAATGAAGAAAAACGCAGGCGTCTAAAGACTGCGGTAACCTCAGTTGATTGGGTATTCAGTTCTGAAGCAAAATTGTGAAACAGCAGGTAAATTTTTTCTTTTTTTCACTTTAGTTGGATCGGTCAAAATATATCTTGTAATCTAATTTAAATGTGCACTAATGCACCTCACAGTTGGGGGCGAATAACTCATATAGCGAGAATCATTGTCAATATTCGTTTTGTTTAGTTTACTCGAACGATTGGCAGATTTAAGATCCGTCCGGATCATTATCTAGCTAGCTTATCCTTGACGTGATTGAGCCATTTAAGTGTGGGCGCTGATGATTTGACGAAAATACTATATCAGACACGAGAAAAACCAGAGATCTGCCCAAATTTACACAGTTCGGGCGGAGTCGAACGACGTATAAAATTCAATTCAAGAAGCCAAAACGGGTGCATGTTTTTGTATTTTCGTAAGGCTTGGGATCAGTACGGCATCAAGAAGGTAATTTGAAACATGATCAATTTTGGTGAATTAACTTTCTAAAAAGTTATCAAATTAAGTATTTCATGTCAGAATGCGAGTCAAGAATATCAAGGAAACTATGAGCCACAACACAACTTGTGTTCGCGCTTTAATATAGAGCCACCCGCAAACGCAGAAATGGCTGGCTAACCGCTAGCGTCTAAGAGCACACGCCTTCTTAGGCTCTTTGTTTCGGCTCGTGAAACACAAATCGAAAAATTTTTAGGTGTCTTCTGTAAGTGTCTTAATCTATTTTAGAGCACACTGGCTGAGTGTTTTTGTTCAAAGTACACCTTTCTTGCTCCTCTTTAAAATGAATAAATCATTAGAGTAACATTCAAAAGTAGCTAAGAGAAGCTTCCCCGGCACCGATTCAAACCAAAGACAAAATCGAGAGAGGACATAAATTCTATGTAGCCAACCCCTGATGTAGTTAATTTTCCACACCATGACTTTGAGTTACAGACGTTAAGTTTAAGGGAAAGCCAGGATTTTCGGCAAGTCACAAAAAATAAATTTTACGGAAATTAACAACTTTGAATTTTAACAAAGAGGCCAGAGGTAGTTAACCAAGAAAAAGATGGCGAATCTGTAGCGACTCTGCAAGTTATCGTCAAAGTCGTGCGTAGCACTGACACACATGAACGCAAGTACCACGCACGCGTGAGAGCACACACGCAAGTGTGCGTGGGCCTCTCGTAGAGGTCCACGTCATTTCCATTCAGCAACTATTGTGTAAGCGTACTCTTACCGGTTTACAACACTCACTCACGCCCCCCAATGAGAAATACACAGATCGGTAACTGGTAGATAGTTGCGTCATGTCTTCATCACTATTTTACTGGCCACTAAAATTGTACGCTAGACAGGCGAATCTCTCTTGGGGTAGAATTTTTAGGGGATAAAGGGTAAAAAAAAGATATTTCATATGAACTGGCCATTGAAAAGTGTGAACAGCTAGGTTTTTGCACTCCCTATACAAAACTCTTGCACGTTAGCTACTTTTCTATTCCTCCTCCAACCATTTTTGATTTCTCACATGAAATAAAAATGGCTCAAAGTTTTGTGATCCTTCATAAATTACTTTGGCAACTTGTTTAAAATAATTTTTTACTTAACAATACTAAATTATTCTTTTTTGCAGTTATTCTTGAGTGAGTTTAGCCATCCTGGAAGCTATGAATAACATAACTGGGTACAGGTTCCCGCCAACGGCGAACACATCTATATTTTCTCCGACGCCAAATTCTACTCAGCTGGTACCAACAAACCAAAAATCACCGAGCGGTAATTTCATAAACACGATTTTAACCAGCTCGTTTGTGTTCGTCATTACAGCTGGTGTGATAGGTAATACCCTAGTTATAGCCACTATCGCAGCCAGGCGGTGCATGAAGACACCCTGCAATCTATTCATTACAAACATCGCCCTTGCAGACTTACTTGTGGCTGTGATCCTTGGCCCTCTCCGTGTGGCTGAGTTGTTTATCGGTTGGCCACTGGGAGAATTTTTTTGTCGCTTCCTGGCGCCCTTCCAGGAAGTGATTGTGTGCGTTTCAGCTGTCACGCATACCCTGATAGCTCTTGAAAGACACCGTGGCATTGTGACACCATTTAAACCTAAACTGAGTATTCCAACAGCCAAGATTGCCATAGCGGTCATTTGGTGCACATGCTGTTTGACAATAGGTTTACCGCTGGCCTTAGTTTTGAAGGAGGTAGAGCTTAAAGGTAAAAAATATTGCAAAGCCTCTTGGCCCTCGATTCACAGTCGCCAAGTTTATGAAGTGTTCCTAATCACAGCGTTCATAGTGGTACCTCTAATAATGCAAACTGCCACCTACATCAAAATTGTGGCGACTATCAAGAAAGAGGACGCTTCTTCCCAAACTATTTCACGAAGTGGAACTGTGGAACAACGTAGAAATCAGATCCGAAAGAAGGCGCATTTGGTTAAAATGCTGGTCATTTTAGTGGCTGTTTTTCAAGTGTGTTTTATTCCGCGAGGAATCTACATGCTAGTTTACGAGTTCGCCAGTGCATCCTATAAGGAAGCAAACAGGGATGGCATGATGATCGCAAACATCTCCACAATTCTCATATTTTATCTTAAGCACGTCTTAAACCCATTTATTCTATTTGCGATGAGTACTGAGTTTCGAAACAACTGCTTCCCCCGGAAACTTTGCAAAAACAACTCGAATTTTGCTTCGAGTATGTCGCGTTATATGTCTAAGAACTCTCGAACTCAAGTGTCACGCAATAGCGAGGTATTTGAAGAAAAAGAAATGAGTAAATTGTGTGACAGTAGCTCGCCAGATGTGCTTGAAGGAAAGAAAGGAAAAGCAGTGTTCGTCTAGATAGTGACACTAACAAACATAGAGTGTGAGTGACTACTTCATGCCCGGCTCCACGGGTTTGGTGACGTTGTCACTTAGCGAGTGTTCTTTCTTTGAAGGGGAGAGATGGAGCTCCCCTGAACTATTCAACACTAAGGGTCAAACGTCTGCGCATGTGCGAATTTGTAATGACTAGTGCCGTAAAGACAACCAAGTTGTCCCACACAAGTTACAATACATCACATAAGCCAGATAATCGCGGTATTTGTATGTGTAATCAAATGGCGACGAGTGAAATTAGGAAATAATTCACGCGCGTTTTGTCAAAATTCTGATAATTTCCCGAGCCTCTAAGCGAGGGAAATTATCTGAATTTTGACAAAACGCAAGTGAAATTATTTACTAATTTCACGAGAAAACCATTTGATTACCTTTTATTATCGTGGGTGATAAATTACGTTCACAACCGTAATTGTTTTTACTGGTTTATTCTATCGAAAACGGAGAACATGAAGAAGAATATAGTTTTAGTTTAAAGCATACATTATTGTAAAGTTCGTAATTTTCTGAGTTTCTTCACAAAAATACCTTTCGAATTCTTCGTGCCTGTTACTAATTTTCGGCCGCTTCTTTTAATTTCGTAACTTCTTCAAGGGTCACCGTCTTAAATCTCGACGCCATCTTGGTTCTGATCGAGATAAAAGAGATGTTACCATGGCAATTTTGTAATTTCACATGTGAAATTAAAAATTAACGCTGAAATTTCGCGCCAAAATTAAGGAGTAATTTGTCACCTATGATACTACTATGGTATTACTATTATCGTCGAGCTCAAAGCAGAATGTTAATTAAACAACATCATACTTGAATGAGCTTCGTGTTCGAAAAGTGTCCAGTTTTCCTTTCTCTCTTTAGTGCTTCCTTCGTCATGCAGACTTGTAAGCGGTTTCAATTTCTTTTTACACATATTTCGCGACACAGTGGTTGTTTGTTATGTTTTCCTTTGAAATTTTGCGCGGGAAATTGGCGCGCGGCCGGCAAATAAATTATCTCCTCGCGCATGCCCGGTGTTGACCACTGTGTTAAAGTATTCTAACCTCAGATATATAGTAGCTCTACGGGTTCTCGATTTTAAGATTCTTGATCTAGGACAGGTATCAATTTTAGTGCGAAAGCTTGAAACAATCAACAACCATCTGAGGTAATATATTCATAGAGACTAAACGCGTAATAAGCTGTTGTAAGTTGTATGGTAATTGTCGTGTAGTTACCCTTCCCGATAAAGTGCTTTATTGACATTTGTTCTATTTTTGGAAAAAATTGACGATTAAGCTATGGCCCTAACGTTAACTAATCTGATACGATATATCGTTCACCTATATTTGAATATTTTTAATTACCTCAACTGCTTAATAAATATCTTAGTTGCCTTCTCTTACAGTAAATAAATCTCGTTACCAAGGCCTGATTCTAATGTTTTGTAAAACTCTCAATAACGCGAGGGTTAACAGAAATTAAGTTTTGCTTTTCTTTAAGACTTTTAAAAGCGACTGTACAATTATGATGCTTTAACCTAAAGCTACTGTCGTGGCAACCAAATTTGACAATTATCTCCTTTCGACAACATGCGTTAAGAATTACATTCTTAGTTAGCCTCTTCCACGACTTTAAAACAAGCACTAGATATGACACTCCAAACTTGTGAGATCCTTCCCGCGGATCAAAAGTCGGTTCCAAGCTGAGTCTTTCACTCATTCATTGGACATTACGAGCATACTCCCCACAAGTCTAATGCGAAATGCAGTCTCCACGAGTGAAACCAAAACTCAGTGGGTTTTGGTCAGTCGTTACTCACTAGTTTTGGTCGTGGCAAATGTGATTTCATATCCGTTATCAACCCCTGTTAAAAGTAGGATTCATAGCGCCTATGATGATAAAAGACGCTATGGCTTTATGGTTCTAAATAACGCGCTCCAGTTTGAAACGTCTGTTGAGAGCTGTTATCATAATAAAGATTCTACCACAGCAGAAAAGTGAGATATTGCTTTTTTTTTTTTTTTTTTTAAGATGTTCTTGTTTCGTGCATGATATGCACTATTGACTCTCCGTTGTTAGGAGTCGGTCGTTATTGATCGCGTGTGTAGATGGAGGGGTTGTCCTACTCAGTTGGACAACATATGTAGCTACAACTGGCGCGGAAATCTGCACTCGTACCAAAGATGATGAACGGGTTGATCACGTGTTTAAGGTAATACACAATCAGAGTTATTGTGATGGCGTAATGGAAATCGAGGTTGGTTTTTAGGCCACCGCCGAATTCCCACATCAGCAAGGTAAATACACGAGGGATGGAACAGATATAAAATGCGCCAACAAGCAGAATTAACGTTTTAACCACGCGAGCTCTGCTTTGCGCAAGTTTAACCGCGCGAGTTTCCACGTAATCATCCTTTCTGACGGCCGTAATTTCTAAGTTCACTACTTTGACAATTTGTGAATATGCATACGTTTGAATCACTAAGGGTATGAATATAAATATGATGACTAGGTAAACTATAAAAAGTTGACGAGAAAGATCCGATGGCCACAGGATTCTGCACACTCGAAGTCCATGCTCGACGCTTTCCTTTACCACAAAAGCCACAGGAAGCCCACTTGCAATGTAGCTAGTTAGCCAAATGATTCCAATAACTTGCTTTGTTCGCTGAATGGTAAGTTTTTCTTTGAATGGCTGGACTATTCCCCGGTATCGTTCGAGCGCAATGAAGGTGTGTGTAACCACAGACACGCACACAATCACGTCTTGCAGAGGTGCCAAGAAATGACAGAGGAAATTCCCGAGAGGCCAGCCATGGTACATTTCTACGAAACGAAGTGGAGCAATTACGACAGCGACTAAGAGATCGGCAATGGCAATGTTTATTATCAAGTAGTTACTAGAGGTCTTCTGGATACGCTGGCGCTGGAGAAGTGTTCCAATAACGGCTAAATTACCTAAAATGCCAAACACTATTATAATTGTGAGCAGCGCCACGATGATGGTGCTGTATTCGTCCGTTCCATAGAATCCAAGTGAACCTGTTTTTTCTTGAACCGCCGAGGAATTGTGTATATTTGAAGAGTCTCGTGTTGAATTGTTTACTTCATCCATGGTTATCCCACTAATAGTAAAGGAGGCGTTTGGCATAAGGTGGCACTGGTTTTGCTTTCAACCTTGCTCTACACCCTGTAGAAAGAGAAGATGTCGCAGATTACCATACATGAAACAAATCCGTATGTATCTGTCGTAAAGGATGCAAAAGTCAGAACTTTCAATTTCGCACTCACGTATTTGGCGAAAACGGCTGTGCGGCTTACAGAAATTTTCCCCGGTGGCCTTGGCTATTGACTTGGTTTATGTGCGAACGATTTTTAATTGAAAAAGCTTATGCAAAAGCTACACCTATCATCTGACAGATGTTCTTTACCAACCTTTTTTTCACGGCGCTTAATTAAAGAAATTTAATTAACCGCTTTAATTCTTTTGTAGACCGAGCTCAGCTGAGCCATGTGATCAACGGAGTTTTAGTCAATTAATTCAAAAAGTTCCATTGTGTACCTAAATGTAAAATACGCTGTGGTAATTTTTTGCTCCAGCTCGTAAAAGTAAACTTCTCCAACAAATAAATTATCCCGAAAATCTGATGAATGGGCTTTTAACAGCATGACAACTAGTCTTAACAACAGTAATCGCTGGGTTTGTGTTACACACTTTCTGATATTTTATTCAAAGAGGCACAGTTTGCCTGGATGATAAATACTGAATCTGAAATTACAAAAAGCTGTTTTTAAACAAAGCAGTCACCAAGAATTACTTGTATCATGACAAGCTAACAATCGTAGCCTGTTAATCTCCTTTCACGCGGACATTATGAGGGAATTGAAGTAAAAATAGAGTTGGTATTATCTCACTGTTAACGACACCATCGCAGAATACGGAAATCATGAAAAAGGATGGCGCTGTAAGGTTTGTTTACAAAAAAAAAAAAAAAAAGGATGATTACAATAGAATCATTACAGTTGGATATTCAGTTCCAACTTTTAACGAGTTGATTCAGTTATCGTCTTAGCTTGTTAATCAAAGAAAAAAATGAATCAGAGTTATCATAATAATTTTTTCCATCTTTTCCCGAAAATAAAACAAAACTATAAAATCTCTTCACTTTTGTAATCATCCTCATTGTAATAGCATCAATTTAACGTAATCATCCAGCTTTATGTATTGAAGTATTCTTACATGCCGCACTAACTAACTACCTGTGGATAGCGTGTACATTGTGGATAATCTGTTTGGAGAGGGCAATCGAAATTTCAGTAATCGTGGCAATTAAACCGTTTCGACAGGTTGCAGATCGCACCATGGATCGAGTACATGTGACACCCCATCATCTCAATAAGGGTAACCTCCAGTAACCAATTCAGCTCCTTCATTCAAGATTCTGTCCCCTGACGATCAGTTGATGGAGACACCGAAAAAAAAAAAGCAGTTGGTGGAGACACCGAAGTTGCGCTTGACCAGGCCGTGGTTTCCCTCGAAGAGCCTCGCATGCAACAGAACTCTCGATTTCTTTTGGTGGTAACTACAAGAGGATGCTAAAGGTGTTAATGAACTGGTGTTTGGATCTTACAAAGCAGTAATCGAACAGAATCAGACGACTGTTTGCAGCAAGTTTGCGGATTACAGAAAGAATCGAGCTCAGTTACCACTGAGAACTATCCGTCATGTTGTGTATGATAGAATTCGGTGATCAAAAAATTCGAAAAGTTCCTTTTCTAGGAATTCGATCGTCAAACCATAACTAACTAAACTAATTCAAGGAAAATTGAATGAAATCGAGCAAATAAAATTGATTTCCTCTGTTTTTAAGCCCAAAAAGCAGGTGCAAGTAACAATAAAGGAAATAGTATCCTATCCTATAAGGATTGTCTTGTTAGGCTGAAACTATTACGACTTAACTATTGGTTGGAGTATTTAGATCTCATATTTTTCTTTAAATGTCTTCATGGACATATAGGTCTAACCCGACCGATTGATAATTATTTTTCACCTGTTACCAGTCAGACTCGCCTAGGTTGCTCAGCTTTTACCTTTAAACTAAATATGAGCAAAACATCTACTTTTCGAAACTTTTATTAGAATTATCCCCTTGTGGAACAATATTCCAGTTGATGCTAGGCACTCAGAGTCCCTTGGCTCTTTTAAGCGCAAGCTTAGGAGTTTTACTTTAACAGACTCTTAAATGTCTTTGATGGTGAAAATTATCGCACTTTAAAATAATGTGTCCTAAATGTCGTCGGATAAATACCCACTCGGTTTGTAGCTGTTAGTTTCTAGTTATTGTCTTCTTTTTGTGTAAGTGTATTAGATTTAGGGGAAAGAGGGGATAGATGCTTAGTTTTTGAGGGTTGGGTTGGTATTTAAAACCTAGAAGGGGACTCATATCCTATTGTTTATATACCAGTACTTTGTACAAATCCTTAAATAAATAAATAAATAAATAAATTTTCGCGCCGATATATAGCTACATCTGAACATTTTATTGAATCTGTCAATTTCTCAACAAAAGATGATTAACTTAATTAGCCTCCAATAGGAACTCTCAGACAACTAAATTAAATAACCTCCTGGACTTCATGACTTCTTTGAGTCATCTTCTATTCTAGCTCTGATTTTCGCTTTAATCTTTTCGTCTGTTTCCACGTCAAAATCGCGTCGTTGTGACTTAACTACACACAATTATAGACACCTGTGTGTGCGGCCCTTGGGCCGGGCTGTACCTGTACTCTTGTTAGCTCAGCTGAGGCCAAAACAGATCATCGCTCGAACTCAAAAATATCTACATATCTCCAACGACAGATTTGGAAATCAAACGAGGTTTATTACCGAACAACATATTACAAACCGAATACCCAGTTCGTCTGAATTAAATTTATGTTTTGATTTTGATTTATTTCGTTCTAAAATGATTTTTCCGATTTTGTTCAACTGCCTAGCTACCCCGGGATGCATCGCAAGCGTGCTTTTGATGCAAACATTTGTATTTTCACACAATGCTGTCAGGTCTGTTTTACTTTTCACGTGGAGCAAGACCTTCTGTCGAGAAGAGATAACGAAGAGGAGAGACTTTAATCTCTCCTCGCCTTCCTTTCTCGCTCGTAAAACCGAAAGAGGAGGAAGGAGAGGGAAAAGAAACTATAACCTACTTTACAAAATCCCACAACCGTTTTTCAGTCGGCTTTCTTATCCAAGGAAAAGTATTTGACTATAAACAACTATGTTATCGGCTAACCTGAAGAAAATCACATCGCTGTCAAAATATTTACCTTGAATGATGTCTGTGAAATTAAATTCCAAAGCTGTATACGGAGGACAAACCCTTCTCCAGCGCTGGCTTGCACGAGGCCTGAAATTTGTCTCTATATATATCTATACGTGGCTCGCTTCGTTAAGACAAGGCGTAACTATAAATAATGCAGGGTTATAACCTGAGGGAATATATTTAATTCTGACGTCGTTATGAGTCTTTTCTCGGTTTCGATTGAAAAAGAAATGCTGCTAACTGCGATAATTCAGACGTTTTTATTCAGAACACGATCAATACCCAAGTACAAGATGATAAGTATTTATAGTTTCTTATACGCGAATTAGACTATTATCTGCTGAGAGGTTTCGTGGTCATCGACTCTTTTGAACTATTCATCATTAAGTACATTCTTCTCACGAAGGAACCCGCAAATTCGTTGCAATAATCTTTTTTGGCAATCAGCACTGCCGCAATCGTGTTTGACAGCATTCATTAAGGCACCAAAGCAGTCAGAATATTCTGTGACACCTTGTTTACTGAATAGGAAATAATTTTATGAATAACATGACTGATATTTAGCTAAAATTATTTTTAGGAAGGTCTGATACAGAGAAATAGTGGAAACTACAAATTCTGTTTTTCACTTCTAAGGTATTTTCACTTTAATTTAATTCGATATTTTTGGTACAGCTGTGCGCGAGTCATTGTCAATCCGGCCTTACTTGAATCCCGCAGGCGACATTTTTAACAAACCAGTTAGATTGATAAGGCCTTATAGGTTGTGAAAACACTGCTTTGAAAATCTAATCTCTGAAGCGAATTTAAATGAATAGGACAAGACCAGAGTTAGGGAAAATGGAAAAATCATTGAGTGGTCGGTGTAATGAAACAAACTAATCGGTGCTGCATATTTTCGGTCAAACACGTGCTTAGCATGATGCAGACTGACATCTGAGCTATGAACTATCTCATTGCAAGGTAAATGATTTTTCTGGGCTGGAAACTTCGTCAAAGGTGAAATTTACGAACTAGACACACTTTCTTTCCGTTCAAGGGAACTGAACTGAACAGTTCAAATTGATATTGAATTGCCAAGCTGGAGAATCATTTTTTCCCGTGGGCTGGGTGCCAAACAGCAAAAAGAGAGCTCAAAATGGAAAGCGCACTGAGCCAAGCTAACATTTTAGCCGATTAGAAAACGTTAAAAGGTATAAAAGTATTTTTACAGTATCATCCTTCTTATGGACTAACCTCGATTTCACGATGTTTTCCTCAGCTCATTCTCACGAATTTTGCGCTCAGTTGGCTGTCCGGTTTATCCTGGGGGAATGGAGGGAAAGTATTTACACTAGCGTTAGCCTAGCTATTTGGGAGTACAAGTTCCAAGTTCCAGGTTCACAATGTCATTGGCAAGTGCGACGCGACCTAAGCAAATCATTCGAACTGAGCTTGTGTCAACTAATATACGCGCTGTAAGTAGGCAAACAAGTCGTGTATCTCATAGAAATTCAGTAAATGGTAAACAAAAAACAGCCAGCTAAGATATTTCACCTCGTGTCAAACTAACTCGAGATGCTAGACGCGCCTCATCCAGGTTGCTGAACTGACATTTTGACAGTGCCTCAATCAAACAAAGTCAGTTAAGATGCGCTCTAGACGGAAAGACGCACGTATGTGAATTTAAAACGTTTTATTGTTGTATATTTTTATTCGGTACGGTTGCGAAGAAGTCCAAAATAAGACTGGTGTAGAAATCGCTCGCTGGGTTCAGCTTTTCTCAAAGCGAGTTGGGCGAGTTTCTACTTTTTGCATCCTTGTGCGAATTTAACTCGTGTCCATAAAGATTGGTTTGTTTAACCTGGATGTTTACTCACGTATGATCGTTTGAAGTGGTAAAGTACTAAAGACATCGATGTTTTTTTACGGCACAGATCACGAAATTCACAACTGGAAAGAAGTCATACTGAGGAATGAATAGAAATGTTGAGAGAGGCAGAAAAAAGGAAACTAAGAATGCAGATAATTCCAGTTGTATATAAAGACTTAAAGTTTAGGTTAATTGTGGCCTTTCATCTTTTGCTAGAAACGAGAAAATTAAAATTATAATTTTAAGCATCCCGCAATTAAAGCAACGAAATCATGGCAGATAGCTGAGTAAGATGATTATAAACACAATTTATTCCTTAGTGTTCAATAGATCATTTGTTTTGCATGTAAAGCTATAGTTTGGAAGCGAAATTGTATCGAAGCTAGATGATATACTTTACTTTGGCGCCGTCCTTCTTAATGCGTGCTGAGAAATCGAAACAGTTAAAAAAAAATCTCCACAATCTAGTGCATTTTGAGTCAAGCTGAGCTAGCTGCAGCTGTGAACTGGCTTATCGATCGAGCATTTTTTTTTTTTAATCTTGTAAGGGGTTGCATGTTTCCGGCACGTGTCTTCTCAGTTTCCAACGTGAGCTCAGAATCAAACTGTTGTTCTTTCTAATTTGGATATATCAACAAAGTTGAAATGGTAAATTGGCCACCGTAACGATTACAAAAGCTGACGTTTCAAGCGTTAGCCCTTCGTCGGAAACGTCAGCTTTTGTAATCGTTACGGTGGCCAATTTACCATTTCAACTTTGTTGATATATCCAAATTATTTCGTTACTCCCACCGACGCAGCCCCAAACAGTTTCTTTCGAAACTATCAACCTTTATTCATTTGTTGTTCTTTCTTTTGTGATACCACCCACACATGTACAGTAAGCTTACTTGGTCACGCCAATTTGACCCAAGAAGAAAAATAAACACTCACCATCTTAGAGAACTGGAATTTTTTTTCAGTTTAATAAGAGCATGTTGAGCTAGGAATCGATATCATTGCGTTTGTTTAGGCAGATATGTCCAAAAATACTCAGTTAGATGCTAAAAGGTTTCTCTGGCTACCGTCAATAATGTACACATATTCGTATTTTGGTAACCGTGATTACACCAAGTATGGTGACGACAATTTTGGTTTAGAGGCGGAAGGCTTTATGTCAACGCTTGGTTTTTCTATTTTCTGCTCTTTCGTTTCATTTATTCTCCCTGACCGATGATTTTTTCTTTAATCTCCCGCTGAACATCCCTTGAATGAATTTTAGGATTTAACAAAATGAAGCCGTTCTCAGCCCGAGCCGAATCACCTATAATTTAGCGAGTACGTTTCTATTTGTTTATTGTGCAAATATCGAATGAAGGGTGCGAAGGTTTGGAACCTTTCATCAACATAATTTTCACGTGTCTTTTGTCCTCAACTGAATTTTAGGGTGTAGAATTAATATCCACAGAGTAATTTGTTGTTTGGTTTATCCCCGACTTTTCCAGGTGAAAATGTTTATCCAGTTAAATGAAGTCCGATCAAGCGCGAGCAGCTGCGCTGGATATATCCGAAAAAGACGATTTCACTTCAATGAATGAATAAACCCTCAAAAAACCGTTCACATCTTTAAGAAAAAACAAAACAAAACAAAACAAAAAAACACAAACATGAGGCAATAATCGTACCCGAAAGATCTTTTCTACGAGTTGAATTGAGAACTCAGTGTAGTGGAAACCGTTCTCATTTTGAAAAAAGCGAGTACTGTGTTGACATTGCGTAAAAAGTAACATGTCCAAAGCGACATTTCTGTCCGGATTAAAATCCTGCATGGAACAATAGGGCATATGTTTTGAAAACAATAGCAAATCTACTCATAAAGTAAAGTTTCCGACTGATTCTAAAGCCTGTAAAGTATACATTACTTTTATATAGTTGATACTGCAAGTGGTGACCACGGCGGCAAACGTATTCTGTCCCCACGCTGAAAGATTAAGTAATTGGTTAAGTCTTCTAGCAAGAGTCTGATCAGTGCGTTATCCAAACTTCACCAGACAGCCGTCTAGCTATATCGACACAGCTGAAGATTTTAAATTAGAATACCTAAACCTGAAATTTAGGTGTAAAGTTTTTTAATATTATTCCTCCTCTGCAATTTATTTGGTAATCTATTTAGACAGCCTCTGGCGGGGTGCCACTGTCTCTCAATACCTATTAAGCAAGAACATTTTCAGTAAATCTCTTAAGTCTCTTCCCATTTACTCCACTTCTACCCTTGCTCTTCGAATTCTAAAGTTTGATTGGGTTTACACCGGGCCTAGCCCAGCTGCGGGAAGCTAATTTGCATGCCGACAGAAAGGAACTACATGTTTGGAGATACATTATTGTAAGAACAGGAAATTGCGGGTTTCTCGATTTCTGTTTTCAAAACAACAGAAAAAATCTCACGCTTTTATTTCAATACAAACAGCTTTCTATTTTTAGGCTAAAAGATTGGACAACTACTTGGAAACCTTATCGACATTTTCAGTCCCAAGATGTCCAAGTCACGTCTGAGTATTGCCTGCCGGCTTAACCTTTTGTATAATTTTGATCTCAGAGATATTTTGAGTTGATTAAAAAAAAAAAAAAATCCGCTTTACGTGACTGTTTCCTTCTCCCCATCACTTTCTTAATTTATGGTGTATTAAAACCGCGTATTATTCGCCCAAATCAGACCCTCCGAAGCACAAAATTTTGTTCATCATAAATGAAATACAAAAGTTATTTACCCTGATCAAGAGAGCATAATTTTAAAATCTCTTTTCCTGATATATGACATCAGGCTAGCATTGATTTAAAAATAGGAAACTTGCCCTAACAGTACATAAAATGGGATTTTACTTAAGTGTTCCTTCTTTTATCAATTCACTAAATATAATCAAAGTAAATTTATATCATCACTCGATACACTTCACTTCGAGTGGCTCAGAAACGAAAAAAGATATCGAAACATCCCAGTTTTGCTCTAAATGGAATCCAAGGCCACAAATCACTTTGTAAAACATACATTTCGATTTCGATTTCTGGTCAGACTAACACTGAGTTAGTAATTATTTTTACCGGGTCAAAATCTTGGCATTTCACTCTTATTGCGGGGGAAAAACCTTGGTCATCTCTTAAGCATCGCATCTTAAATAACTTGAAATTTATGCCTGCACAATAATTTGATTTCCTCACCGCTCAGTAACAATTAGTCACAAGCGTAAATATTTTCCACTGCACATCCAGTTCGCGTTAATCATGATTGATTTTTCAGTGAAAAAATAATGAACATTCGAGGAGGGGGCGGGGGTGGGGGTGTGGGGGATTTGAACATCCCCCTTCCCTGTCTAAAGCTAAACCGAAGACGACCCCTGGGGCTATAATTAGGCCTGTCACTCACCCGTGATATAAGCACGTACGAACCGTTGAAAAAGAAAATTTGCATCATCATGATCAAGTTCAATTCATATATGCAAAATTTTCCAACTGTCAAGATGTGTGGTGCCATTAAACAAAGAAAAGAAAAAAACAATCTGCACAACAATTTTGAATTGAGTTAAAATTGCTGAAGTAGCATTGTACTCCAGGTACTTCTTGCGAAGTAGCTAGAGATGTTTTGTACTGAGAAACATCTTTCCATATTCTAAGAAAAGCAATTAAACACTGAAACTAATATGTTATCGATAAACATTGTACCTGTTATCATGTGGGAAAATGATACAGATAAGAAGAAAAGAAAGGTAATAGTAAAGCAGCATACAATTGATCGGGTTTCGTAAGTTGATAGGGAAACCATGTCAATTTTGTCTCAATAAAAATGCAATTAAATTCAGTCACTGAATCTGCATCATGATACTGCAACAATGCAAACGTTGAACCAGGAACAGAATATATCATACGTCGTATATCATCAAAAAATGAAAGTGTAAAAACATTGGATGCATGATATGAGGGATTTGGCTGGATCCTGTACCAAAGCGTACTGTTTGAGCTCAGAAAATGTGGCCTTGATAAAACCTGCAGCCCATAGCAACATAAGCTTTCTGATCTGACCGATTCATAAATCTTTCTAAAAGTCAAGTTAACTGTTGCTCTGAGAGTGTTTGATCGATTTGTACCTAAATAGAAGCGATGAACTTGTCCCAGTCTCAGAGTTCCCGTCGTGTCCTTCTCTTGCCCTGACTCTGTATAGTATAATTCCGTCCAATCCGTTCGATTGATACTGATAACTCGTGTTATCATAAAGCTGTAAGTGGCTGTGGGCAAGATGAAGCAAATCCTGTGTTCTGATTGGCTACCAGAGCCGGCAAGATAGCTCTATCTCGCCCGCTCGAGATTAGTTAATACCCGTTTTGATCTCATACAAGAGAGAATTGCGTGGAGCGGACTTGCAAAGTTTGTAATTTAATTTCTGGACAATATCAGACAATGGAATCGCACCAAGCGGCAGGAGACAGTCAAAATAAAGAAAACATCAACGAGCTCGCGCCATCACAGTTGGCTTTCTTTCCTAGCGCTTGAAACTAAACAAGCCCTTCTCGATTCTTATCAAAGCGACACCTGTTTGCTGTATGATAAATCCTTTATTGACCAAGCTTGTTAGCTCAGGATGGCTCTGTATCAGCCCAGTTATTTTTCGCGTTTTCATGCGGACTTCGATTCCGTCTCGGTCCATAAAACGCGAAGGAACTCGGCCAATGTTCATCAGTAATATTAACCTCACGCTTGGTCAATAACCCATATTTTGTACGGGTACCTTTAAAAACCAGTTTAGTGTAGCTCAGTTGTCATACTGTAAATCTGCTTGACTCGTTGCATACTTGTGCAGTACTGAATAATAAAAATGTTGACTGGAAATCAATATGATAATTGCATGTTTGAAATGACGGCTGGATGGTCTACTGTGTTGGAAACGGGACTCTGATTTATTGATTATTCAGTGAGTACCAGATTTTACAGCTGTTGTAGATGGCACGTCTGAAATAATTCAGCTGTAAGTTAACAAACGGTAATCCTTTACTCATTGGCGTCTGGTTCAATTTGTCAGATTAACTAATTAATTATCATCGCACGCATTTTATATATGCACGATATAGTATCTTGGAAATCATTACTTCAGCCGTATGTTGGAAATCATTGAAAACGGTCATACTTATCTTTTTGATAACAAGGATTTTGAATGATACAGCGTCCCACGTTTTTGCTCTCTCTTAAAACCTATTTTTCTCTTAATCAATTGTGCTGTTGAAAACTTACAGGTGTCATTTCGTTAATAGAATAAAATGCAATGCAACTTAAATAAATGGTTGAGTGCTTTTTTTTTTTTGAGGGCATAGTATATCTCTCAGTTATCCAAATTGTCTGTCATTGATTAACATTATCAAATTTTGATTATTGCGTTTTGTTAAATTATCAATAAAGAGGAAAACCCTGCAACAAGAAGACACCATTGCTTGAGCGGGCATTAGAGAAAGCTCTGTGACCTAGCCCTAATTTGATTAAAGTGTACACAGACTAAGCGCGTTAAGGTGCACCTGATACAATTTTCCGTTTTTTAAGCTGTTTGACCTCAGTCCTACACACGTGTGACTGAATTGAAAGTGTAATCAGGAGGTTAAGAATTCTGGGCACGAAACACGTTAAATTAGCGAAATATCGGATATTTGGTCTACAGTATTCCTATTTGTGTTGTCATATCTCCAATGAAGACCTTTCCAGATATCTTACAAACTTTGATTTATCATTTATCATCAGCTTTTATAATCGTAACGGTGGCCAATTTACCATTTCAACTTTGTTGATATATTGAAATTATTTGATTCTGAATAATGTATTTGAATAGTTTTGCGCATCACAGTGTCGGGGTTTTTACCTAGGTGGTTCAGAAGAAAGGCAGTAAGAAAAGATCTCCAAACAAGTAAACTAATCGCACGGTTTGTCGCTACCATCGTCCTCAGCGACCATTCTCTTACAAACATGGCTGCTATTGCATTCATAACACAGGTCGAAAACTCTTGAACGGCGTGATTGCAGGCCATCAACAGTGTATCATTTCAGAAAAAATATGGAAATGGCTGAAAAGTTCTAAACAACTCTATGGCTATTGCGCGCTTCTAAAAAACCCAGGAAAGCCGAAATGAATTTCTGAGTAATTATGGTTAGAGAATAATCTTCCAAAAAATAGAATGACGCTTGCGAAAAGGGTTTTACTTCAAGAGGATTGATTGATATTTTTTTTTCATAGAACCTCTTGGGAGTAGCCTATTTAGAGGTTAGCATTAACCACAATCATCTTTTCGGTTTGATTTTTAAGTGAATTCACTTAAGATTTTCAGTAGTTATCAAGCATTTCTATTTCTCTGATATTGGCTCAGTTTTCAGCTTTCAAGTGCTCTCAGTGTTTTCAAATTAACTGAGGTTTCTAGCTTATTGATCCACCTCTACAATTTAGATCAGCCCGGAAAAGCTTTTTTATATTTGATTATCTTCGAACCAGAAAAGCCTTAAAAGTGGTGTGAGTAGTTACAAAAAACTTACAAGTAGGCGTCAGTTTTGATAAGTGCTGAGACCATAATTCAATTACTTTCTCTAATTCAATTATGTATGAAACTTGATGTGGCCCGACTGATTAATTCAATCCTCCCCCGAGTTGTTTCCAGAGGATTCCTGGTCGACACTAAAAATGGGCGAACGAAGGGACTAATATTTCAGACGGTTTGCTAAAATTTGAAACATGCCCTTTACCTTAATCGTCTTGTTAGGCGCGTCAAAGCTCTCCGGTTCGTTACTTTCCAAGTAGATCTAGCAAGAAGAACAAATAAATAGAAGGAATTAAAAATGACTTTTAAATTGTACTATGGATGGAGTTTTCCTTTTCCTATCATTAACACTTACGCAGTGAATTATAAAACCGCCCAAAGAATAAGTGTAGAGGTTATTTAATGTTAAAACTACGGTTGCAGGTGGTAAGTATGCAAATAATCTGGCTTCCGTAAATTTCTATCGGCGCACTAGGTCAAGCTATTTGGGGGGACAATCTAAAGATCAAATCGGCAAATGATAAGATGTTTTTCTCGGCAATTAACTTGCGTTTAAGGGAGTCGAATTTCCCATTTGAAATGTATTGTTTTCTTATCGACTTTCCGTCAATAATATCACTATGTGAAAATCGTGAACGCCCGGGTACATGAATCCTATAGCATCTGCTAATACCCAGTGCCATGAATACACTTTGCATTCGATTAGGTTTTATGCTAATTTTTCCACAGATATTGACTGCACAAAGCACAATTTATGATTTGTTGTATTTCTTAAGTACTACTAGTTAATCTCGAATTCCGAAAAATGAAACCAGTTTTATCAGATCACATTATAATCTAAACCTCTTCATTTGTTTGAATAATTTTTTAAAGGGGAAAAAAGACATAATTAACGAATTTGTTTCAGAAATTGATAATTTTCTTCTTTTAGAGACCGGCTACCGCCATCGGAGTTGATATGTGATTTTATCAAATGACTGTGAGGGCCAATCGCTAATATCTTGGTCTGATAATGTCAATATAATTTAAGAACATGTTAATGAAAAAATTTCCCCATCTTCTCAAATTTTTTGTTTACTTTCTGACCCATCCAGAACTTTAATTAATTGTTGAACAACAAATTTTGTAAAAAAGTATACAACAAAATTGCTTTTAACTAAGCTAAACTGCTGTCGCTGTTGCTAGCATACAAACCAGCACGTTTATGTGGTCATAAACAAAGAAAAAAGGTTTATCCGACAAACTTTAATGTCTTATTGTGGTCACAATTTAATCCTTATAGAGCGTTTTCTCAGCTATTAAAAATCAAAACCCCTCACAACTGAACCCCACGCCAAAAGTAATTCGAGATAATATCAAAGAATATTGACAATATAACAAACCTGTACAACTGATCCGGCGTGCCAGTTTAAGCTATTCCCCTTAAGGTCAATCTTTCATTAGAATACTCTCCTCGCACAAGTGTAATCCCTTAAACTTGGATGTCTTCTTTCCTACTGGTAAAGATACAATAAAGTGTCTTAAAGGCTGTCGCAAAAACTGAATGTCTAAGAAAATAACCCCCGTAGGGGAACCGGCGTATTCCTTGGAGGGCCTCGGGGCTAGCTTGCAATCCCAACACGCTGGAAATGGATCTTCAAGTAAAGTACTTTTTGTAGCAAAAGGCTAAAATTTAATTTAATCGCGGTTACAACAAAATTGAAGGTCAGAAAAAATGAATTAGGAAACCAATTAGTAACGGAGTAGAGAATCATTCGAAAGTAAAAGTTGCGGGAAGGAGACGGTGAAATGACACGACCCGGAGTGTATAAAAGAGAGCGCAAAAGAGAACAAACGAGAAAATTTGAGTGACAAAAATTAAAATCACCGTGAAAGTGGACACTCGCGAAACGTGGAGGAAAATGCTTAAGCAAGAGTAGATATTGATAAGAAAAGCAACTTCCGTAGAGGCTGCCACAGCCGGCAACAACGTAATGCTTTTAAAGTAGCACAGGTTTTTTCTAGCTATCTACAACTTATTCTATCCTTGGGTAACTCTGAAAGTCTAGGAGCGATATTTAAATATGATGAAATGTTTATAACGAGTAAGTGACTGAGCTTACCAATGTATATCCTAAATATGGTGATGTTTATCAATGGCACCATGAACTTCTATTCAGAGTTGAGGATTGTTCTATTGTTATGTTATTATATGTTATTAAAGGTCAAGGTTCAAACTTCAAAACAACCTTTTGGCAAAGAGACAATCTTTCGGTTACAACATACTTTAGCGATGAACTTTGAATAAACGACTCTTGAACAAAAGCTTTTTGAAATATTTCTAAATTTATACTTTCCATCTAATTTTATCTTGTGAAGTTAAAGTTGTAGACACATGTCAAACAAAGGTCGGGGCCATCGGAAATGACAATGTTTATTTGTTCATTTTTGCGGGTCGATGTCTATTGCGAGGCAGAACTTCAAAGCCGACATATTTCAACCCACTCGTTTCTGGTCGATAACGCTCACTCAAGACAACACAATCGCAACAGTTCATCGAAAGAAAATTTACCGTCTTTCCAATGTATTCGTCAACCTTTTTTGGGAAGATTAGGCAATTTATTTGAAGTTTGCTAACAGTTTTACACAACTTTCCGTGCCTACATTGCGTGGAGATTGCACGGAAATTGCGCGTATCGTGCAACTTCCGGTTCCCGAAATAGATGTATCTGGCCCAGTCTTTTACGTTGTTGCTCGAAATTAAACATGGCGGCTCGGTAATATTTCTTGGGCTCAGCGTATTTTACTTCATCTTCCCGCTAGCTAAAGTGATAGTTATAGTTATCGTGATTTGTGAATTCTTTTAGTGTTTTTGCAATCAATAAGTCATGTCAACGAGTAATAAGTCCTTATTTAAAGTACCTCCGCCACTGAAAGCGAAGACCACTCTCGTTACAAACGACTACGACCTCTCGCAGAGGGTTTTAGGTGTGGGAATTAATGGCAAAGTTGTAGAGTGTTTTGAAAAGAAATCAGGCAAACAATACGCCTTAAAGGTGAGTAAAAATTCTCTGATAGTTAGCGTGGTTAACGTCGTCAAGATATGTTGTTCTCAGAATGACAGTGCACAATTTCTCCGGCGGTTGAATTGTGTGGGCGATGCTGCTAACTGATTTCACACACTTTACTCTCGATTTCTTTGTATTCGATCGTTTATTTCTTCATTTACTGGTTTCCGGCACATTCAACGGGAATCACATTCGGATAACATAAATCATACAGTATTTCAATTACGTTACTGATAGCTTTTCAGTGCGCGATTGTTAGAATAATTTCAGATATCCATCCGTAGTTTCCCGTTAGCTGTTTAAAATTGTGACTCAAGGATTTTTCACTTACATGCATGAATGCGCATGGTAATGAAAGTCACTCTTGGTTTGCTTTCTATTTCATGTAAACTGCATGTAAACTGTTACAAGGAAACTGCACGACTTCAGAAATCTGTGAGAGGAAGGCGTAACCCTTGTTATCGGCAGAAAATTGATCAGAATAAATATTGCACATGTAATGCTTAAGTGTCGAATAATTACAGGTACCAGAAAAATGTTATACGTCGCATTTGTGTACGCTTTTGACTGAGGCTAAGTTCTGAAGGGTAGTCTAAAACCTCTAGCACAATTTACGAATATTTGAATCTGACTATTATTGGGTGTAAGCTCCTTAATGTAATTTTCAGTATTTCATTATGATATACTCTTGAAATACATGAAGTTAGCCTGACCTACATCAGTCCTAAAGCTTCATGCTATGTGTGCTGATTCATGTACATATAGCTTCTAATCAAAATAAAGCTATTTAATATTACTCACTGGATGGATATTTTATGGTGAATATAATTTTAATATGATATATTGAAATACAGGTGCCAGCGGTTAGTTGAATTGATTTTGTTTAAAAAAGACAGGGAAAGGGAAATACATGTATGATGGTGTATTCACCTTTTTTGAAATGGTTACCACCACAAATTCATGTAATCCCCAGCTGTTTTAGTATGGGATTGCTGTTAAAAGGGTCTTTTAAAGGGAGCTAAAATGAGCTAATTACTTTAACTTAGAGGAAATGAGCAATGATTCCTGCTAATTTCGTTGGGGCCAATTGGTGTTTGGGATCAAAAGAAATTGAGAAACTTTTAATTTTTTATTTCTCCCCTCTAGCTGCTATGCGTCTCCATATAAATTAGAGTACATGAATTTGGATTTGATCAAGATAACAACTTTAACCTGATAAGTTTGAGTATTCTCATTACCAGTTTGTTAGATAATTTATGGGTATTGTATGGAGAAGTAACATGTTAATCATTTTTGGTAGTAGAAGGTTTAAGGTAGCAAAGAATTTAGATAGAATTGATAGCCCATTTACTTTTTCAGTTGTAGGTAAGTGACCATAGTGACAGATTTTACCCCTTAAATTGTTCCATGCATTCCTTAGATTTGAATTTTAGTCATCTTTATTGCAGTGAAATTTCTATTTCTATGTTTGCTAGCAAAAAGAAGTTGGTATTATCATTACCTGCTTGCTTGACAGACACCTCTTTTGATTCTAACTAGTTGGCACTTCTGAAATTTTGGCAGTGTCAGAATTCACTCTACAGTAAGCTGTGATCAATTGTAATGTGTGAATTTCTATTCTACATGATTGTACAATCCATGTAGATCAACCCTAACCCTAACCTCTAAGCCAACCACTCTTTTGATGTTTTGAAGGTTCTACAGGACAATGCGAAGGCTCGGCGTGAGGTGGAACTTCATTGGAAGGCATCAGGATGCCCCTATGTTGTTGGTATCAAGGATGTTTATGAAAACAAGTATGCCAGGAATGACTGCTTACTAGTCATCATGGAATGGTGAGTTTTTGTTTTAATACTCAACCTTTTAACTTGAATGAGTGACCTAGCCAGAATTTCTCCTTATAATATTTATCAATACAAAATCAAGCAGACAAGTGATGAGAATAAAAAAATATATCAATTGGGGGATTATTAGTTGATCCAATGTTAAATTCTCCAAACTGACATCATGAGGATTGTATGGCAAACAGTAAGGAGAATTTCTAATGAGATTTTTGGAGTGGGAGCATTAATATTTGTTTTGATTTTTGCTAATTATCCCTGTGGCTTTACTATCTATGAAAGTCATCCTAGGAAAGATAATGTTACAATTGATAAGGTCTTCCTCAAAGTAGAGAAAATTCACAGCTTTCAGCTGATAATATCTATATTTCTTTGTGCCATAAGGCACATAAGGCTTTGACATTCTCTTTCCATCCACTTCGGTTTGTTGCTAAAGTTCTAACAGTTGTCCATGATTGCCACCCAGCTATTCGTCTTTCGTCTTCAATCATTCTCCTCCATGTTGTTTTTTGGTCGACCCGGTCTCCTTCTCCCTTGTGGTCTCCATTCTAATGCTGTAATGCAGTGCTCCTCTCTGTTCTTCCTCATTATATGTCTGATCCAATTCCATCTTCGGCGCCTGATCTCATCACTTGTTCTGTTCACTCCTGCTGTCTCCTAGATTTGTTGGTATGAGATGGTCTGTGGCCATCTTATTTTTCAGCTGATAATAAGCCTTCATAACTTCAGGTGGGAGGGATGCAGTTGCATGATTTCAAGCCAATTAGATGCTTTTGAAGGTTTAGGGCTCGTACATAGGTATTTTCATACAAGGCTGGTTGTTGTTAGCATCCAAGCATGAAATCAGAAGGATTGGTGTGTGATTCCTTGTGTGGAACTCAGATTTCTCATCGTCCATTGCATGTGAAAAAACAAGTAACAGATTTTTTCTTTGACAAAGAAACTTATAAAACATTACCATCTTGTGGACACTTCCTAAGAAAAGGCCAAGGCATAAGAACAGATACAAAATTGTGTGTTTTACACTGTGATTTTAACAACTCAACCATCAGATTTATGATTTCACACTGAACAATTGTTCTCTTGTAGCATGACTGGAGGAGAGCTGTTTGAAAGAATTCAACAGAGAGGTGATTCTCCATTTACTGAGAGAGGTAGGTATGACAAGCTCCAATAGATTTTAAGACAGTTTCTATGGTATATGTTTGATTTGGTTTTGGTTTTGTTTTTGTGCCCACTAAGATGCTTTCTACTTGTTTTTTTTTTTTTTTTTTTTTTTCACAGAAGCAGCTGCTATTGTGCGGCAGGTCACCATAGCCATTGCTCATCTTCACTCACTCAACATAGCACATAGAGACCTGAAGGTACAGTATACCATAATATGCACTAATCTAACTTTTAACAAGAATACTGTGAGTAACACACTTGGAGCCCCATTGGTATCCACTTCATTAACACCTTTTTTTTTTTAGCCTGAGAACTTGTTGTATGCAGATCGGTCTGCCAATGCTCTACTAAAGCTGACAGATTTTGGTTTTGCCAAGGAAACAACAGCTGGCTTGGATCTTAAAACTCCATGTTACACTCCTTATTATGTTGGTAAGTTTGATCTCTAACTATCCTTGTATTGCAGTACACCTTATGGGATCATTTCTTTGAATTAAAACTCACGTGGATGACTACTGCAGAATTTCTCCTTATAATATCAATACAGCAGGAAATTGACGAGATTAAAGAAAATATCGATTAGTGAATTATTTGTTGATCCAATACAAAATTCTCCAAACTAACATTATAAGAATTCTATGGCAAGCAGTCAGGAGAATTTCTAATGAGATCTTAGGTGTGCAAAGGTTGATAACGTAGATCATTTGTGTTCTGTAGAGAGTATTGTGTCAAAGAGTGCAAACCCACTCACTTCGTGGTTTATACAGTCTTTACTTGCTGTAAAGTTATTCGCATGTAGTCAGGCGCGTAGCGTCCTATACGCATATACGCACGTGCGTACTTGAAGTGACCAGAAAATTTTGAAAACAATGTTGTGTTTGCACCAAGTTTGCTCAAAATAAGGGCGAGACACTTTGTTCTTTGCTTGTATTCACACAACTATTTCGAACAAGAAATAAAGAACGCGGTATTTTTCGCTCAGTTTACTTAGGTTTCTAGATTATATGTACTTGTGCGTACTTGAAAAAATGACCACGCGACGCGCCTGGTAGTCTGTGTTCCATTTGTGATATTTACTTTCCTTAATAAGCAACAATTGTGTTGTAAGAAATAGTAAGAACCATAATTTGGCCAACAGCAAAACAGAACATGTTTTCATGCCTTCTGCTGTTTTTACAAATTCATTAAATTTAAACTTGTTCTGCGGCTCTAAGATGGTAGAATTTCAGGAAAGATTTCCACATAACCTATACTTCATTATAAATGCAGTTATTTCATAGAATAAAACAATGACCAAAATGATAGTTTACCTTTAGGACTAATGCTCTGTTTTAGAAAAATGTGAGGTTAAATGGAAATCTGTCAGCGTACTTTCTCGTCTCGAGAGGCCAGAGTCTCGCTTTAAGAGACGAGTTCCTTGCTCCAGGAGAGAAAAATTTCAAAGCTTTAGGCATTTTCAATTTCTCAGTATTATCAGAGATATAAAACGCGGGATATTGTTAATTTACATGTAAGGAAGTGTACAATTAACGTACCAATTGTTCCTACTTTTGGTTCACATTCAGCACCTGAAGTATTGGGCCCAGAGAGCTATGACATGATGTGTGATTTGTGGTCATTAGGAGTCATAATGTATATTCTGTAAGTAATTTTTAGATGGATTTTTTTTTTCTGGATGTGGTAGCTTATGTTAACAAGTTTGAAACAGGAAAATAGATTTTTAACTAATATAAAATTGAATCACGATACATGTATATGCTTTTAACTTTGTTTGAAATATTGGATCATCCATTGATGTACACGTTCATTAAAGGTTGCGCCTAATTAAATTTGTCTATCTTTTGTTCATTTGTAGCCTTTGTGGATTTCCGCCTTTCTACAGTAATCACGGAGCAGCTATTTCGCCTGGAATGCGGAAGAGGATAAGACAAGGCCAGTATGACTTTCCTAACCCAGAGTGGAGCAGAGTGTCTACACAAGGTATGGATGCGAACATCGTTCACCCGTTTTTTCCCTTTTTTTTTTTTTAGAAAGCTCTGGTCGAAGGCTAGAACATTCATGAGTAGTCATGTCCAGTTAAGATGTAGATACGTAATACTCAACTAAATAAACCTTAAATAAATAAACAAACCCAAACCTCTCTTAATCTCTTCCCTCTCCCCCAGGGGGGGCCCCTACCTTACCAGTCCAATTACTGTTACATTGTTATTTCAGGTCGAGGAACTATTTTTACCAAGACAGGTCAGGAAAAAAAACAAAAAAACCTGTCTTTGGCAGTCATGACAAACAAAACTTGATATTGCCGCAGGCAAGAGAACGTCTCTTGTGAAACATAACACTATATGTGTCGTAGTCGTTGTTTCTTTTAAACTGAGTCACCTTTCTTTCAACAGCTAAAGAGTTAATAAAAGGCCTTCTAAGGACAGACCCTCAGAACAGGTTTACTGTGGAACAAGTTATGAACAATCCCTGGATTAAGGTATGAGATGATGACTAGTTTTATGTGCTGGTAACTCGTCTGTTTCGCTCCAGCTTCGTTTCCTCTTCTCACCGCGCGAGTTACCCAGGGCCGACTATTTAAATATCCTACTTGCCTATCAGTTAATCACGTGAACCCCTTCATAGCAATATGCATCTAACACAAGATATTATAATCTTTTGTTCTAAGACCATTCTCTCTCCTACTTAGTCGGCTCACAGCAATATTTATAGCGAAGCGAGGAAGAACGAAGCAAGTGTGCGATAACGCTCACTTGATCTGAATTAAAATAGAGCAGCTTAGAATTGTATAATGGCTTTTGCTGAACCTACATGTAGACGATACTAGAGTGCTGAGACCTTTCTTCAGCTCGAGTACCAAAAGTTGTCAGTTCGAAGTCATCGGTATGGGGTTTTTTTTTTTTTTTTTTTTTTTTTACAAATACGCGCGAGAGTCTCCATTGACTTGCAGACAACCGATTTCCTTTCTTTCTTTCCCCACAGGCTTACACAGAGGTTCCATCCACACCACTGCACACGGCAGCTGTTTTAAGGGAGGAGGAAGAAAACTGGCAAGATGTCAAGGTAAGCAGTTCTCTGTTATGTGAACAGAAGTCTTTCCGGTTTCTTTATCTCAACCGATCTTAACGCTTCGCAAGAGAACTTTGCGCGACAGCTATGCAAAATGCTTTTGCATTGCAGGGGTTTCAATAAGATCTTTAACAGGAAGACACCAGGATATGATATCCGGGCAGAAAGTCTGCAAAGCCCGAGGGGCTTTGCCAAGATGGGGCACCACTTTATGATGTATAACGAAGCAGCTGGGCAAAGTTGTGTTCGCGGCTGTTCAATTTGCCTGGTACCTGGCTCTTGAATAAAACCTCTGGGAGTGGTATGGGTATGGTGTTTTAGTGCGAGACAAGTCCGTATCGTGATTTACATGCATTGGTGTTATCGATAGCCTTACTACATGTGTCTAGAGGAAATTTGGTAATTGGTGGAAATTTAATCTACGGGGTTTTTGAGATACGACAATTGTTCTTCGCGCAACATCACCCAACCGAGGTGCAACAGGGAACTTGAGCCGTTTGACTCTCATAGCTTCCCATCTTCCTTTTCTCGTCTCCCAATTCAAAAATAGCCGTTTAATCCCTCTTCGAGACTGTCCAAGTTGTGAATGAAACTAATCGACCTGAACAACACCCAGTCTTACATTCACGAAAAATTTTTTTTCTGGTTTTCAGGATGAGATGACAAATGCCTTAGCCTCCATGAGATTTGAGCCTGATAAGGTGACCAAGCTTAAAGATGTTAACAAGTCGAGTAACGCATTATTAAACCGAAGGAAGAAGTAATCTTCAACACGTAAGGATTGTATAGTTCATGTAAAAACTAACTATATTTAGAAGGAACGGATGTCTTTTAATGGTCACTTATTTTCCTTTTAAATTGGAGCTAAAAAATTCCCAAACACCAAACTGATGACGTTGAGTAACTTGCGGTGTAATGTCTGTGATTGGTTGTTGCTAGGCTACTTTTCTTGTTAATAACCAATTAGAGATGACAGAAAACGCAAGCATGCGACGAGAGGTCAGCGGTTGATTGAGTGTTCTTTTTCAGAGAGATGATGAAGAAAACATTTGAGATATTATTTCGCTGCTTCTGTTATAGCAGTTGCTGTGTTCAACTCAACCACTAGCTGTAGTTTATGATTACTTTCTAACAAAAACGAACAGAGCAAATTTTAAAAAAAAAAAACACAAGCTTTTTGTCTGTGAAAACTGGTATGAACCAGTGGTGAATTGTAAAACCTTTGCTTTCACTCTTTATTAATTCACTCGTTTTCTCTCCTTTAGAAAAAATTAAAGTGAAAACACTGTTAATTAGAATGGCCAACATTTATAAATCACATCTCAAGTTGATTAATTTACTTTGCAATCCTGGTCGAGAGTCCCTCCCGTGCATATTTACTACATTGCGAATACATATTTATGTGCTATTACGTGTTCTAACAATGGCTACACTGCCTCCCTTCTTAAAGCAATAATATTTTCAGCGACCATAGAGGATCAAATCAACATTGTCAGGGGGAAGGAGGGAAGGAAAATGACGTGCTAAAGACGCATTATTTTCCCGTTCGTTTGTGTCGTGTCTGTAGACTCTTGACCATGATTGTAGTTCAATGTTTTCCTTATTACTATTTCTGTGTGAGGTTGTTGAAGGAAACGAATATTTATGTATATTTGGGAAGGGTAGTTTAACTAGTCAAGTATGTCATGTTTTGCTTTCCCGGTATATTAATGAAAAACTGGTCCATGCAGGAATTTGTCATGATTCGACAGAATCCAAAATTGATGTTTTGTTGATCACCATGTTTCACGCTTGCACGACATTTGTGTTAAAAAGTGATGCTTCACATATTGTAATGCCATTTTTTGTCCGTAACTTTTCCTGAATAAAGTTAAAGGAAAAAATCTGATGCTTCGAAAGAAAATTTCAGTGAAGCTTAGTTAACATTGCTGGTCATAACGAAGAATTCGAATTCTTTATCTTAGTTTTTGGTGCCCTTTACGCCCTAACACCTGTAGGCTTATTCTCCTTGTCGTTCTCGACGTATTTCCTAAGGTGCCGACAAGGAGAATTTGTTTAACAATCAAAGGCCAAAGGCTTCTTTGGTTGGCGATCAACTTCTTTATTCTCGTGACTGTAATGTGTGATATTGTAAGGAGAAGTTTTAACTTGGATGGAAAAGTGTCAAAGTAGTGAATCTCAATAAAATTTTAATGAGAGATATGCTGTTTGCAGCGGTGCAGTACTGCTTACATTTTTTAAGCAAATATTGGACGAGGTTTGACTTGGTGATATCATGAATTATCAATTATCTATCAAAGCCGAAGGCTGAGGCAGATGACACAGACACGAGGTTTGATAATTTGTGATATTTTGCGAAAACTGAATTCAATAATTGTTTCATTATATATATTTTTGAACAATTTGCAAACGAAGACACTCCTCTTTGAGTTTGCAGAATGTTTGAGAACACTACACGGACGAGTGGCTTGGAAACTAGGCAGACTTTGAACTCGATATGATAACCCAATATCTACTGCCGATATTGGTTGATCTTGCCAACTTCACACGTTGTTTCTCGGTTTAACAAGTGGATTCATGACAACCAAGTGAAAAGACAAATATTTTAAAATGCAATCTAGACTGCAGTATCTTACCTCCACAGGCACAGTAACAGCCTCTAAAAACCTAAAAGTGGTCTTTCTTAGCCTGGATCATAAAGATCGGTTTGGTTTTATCAACTGAGTTGACAATGTAAATTGGCCACTGAAACAAGTTTCTGAAGCTATTGGCTCGGACGAAGGGCTAACGCTCGAAACGTCAACTTTTGGTTTCTTTTACGATGACCAATTCACATTATCAACTTAGTTAATAAACTAAATTATCTTATAGTAACCTTCACCGACGCAGCACCACATTTTCTTTGGAAACTTACCTCTGTAAAACAGGCCTTGCCGTTGTTTTGCAGACCCATACACTAGAGCATCTTCAACTAAGCCACCATACGTTTTGGTTTAACGCTGATTTTCATAAAGAGTGTCGTGAGGACTTACCCCAGTTAAACCAACCGATGAAATTATTAGGTGCAGTGTTTTTTTAGAGCTGCGCCCTAAATAAGACTGCGTTTAAATAATCGATCGAACCTTTGTGTTTTAGCTTCGAACACTCAGCTCGATTTCGATTTTTTTATCGCTATTTGGTCGAAGAAAATAGGTAGGATTATAGATTGTGGCAGCGCACACGTGCGTGTTTCATGTTCGTAAGCAAAGTAGGGGGAAGGGATTTCAAAATTTGTTTGCGTAAGGTAAATTACGAGAGAAATTTTTCCCAGCCACCCACCCACGACTCTGTTGCCACGTGTATTAGCAGCTGAGAGTTCGTAAACTCTGTGTTCATTAAGTAGAAATTTTCCGTCAAAAGAGTGATGTGCGTTGCAGTAGAATGTTTTCACAGAGATGACTCCATACTTGAGCTTCGATATATGTTAACACAGAACACGTTATGTTTTGTTTAAATGTTTATTTTTTGTGGTCTTTACTTCAGCTAAGTACTTGTATATGTCGGGAAGATTTTAATTAGCTTGGACAGGTAAATGTAAATCTCCCGAGCCAAAGATTCGTCTCGTTTTCTCTCAGAATGCAATGGTCAAATTACAACGTGGTACGCCATGTATTATGCAAAAGTTACTGTTATTCCAGGCTTTCTTTCAAAACGCTCAGGAGAAAAGAAAAAATGAGAATTGTAGGTGCTGGTGTTTTAAAAGAGACCCCAATGTAGCTGTTTGCCTTTGCAGTCAGCCTTGTTAAAGTTTTGCCTCTACATTGATAGGCTGTTTTTGTTCAGCATCCATGAAGGGAGTATTCAGGGTTGATTTACGAGATAAGAATACGCTTTTGAACGCGGGAAAATTCCACTTTCCCAGGTTTGTTAATCTGCACGGGAATCGAGAGCGAAAATCTGTACTTACAGTAAACAATATTATTGGGTTGATGGCATGTTTGGCATAGTATAGAGCCATGAAAAACAGATTGATCTTTCCATAAACTGGATGGGTCGTTAACTCGCGCGCGAATTCATAAAGGAGCATCAACACTCCTCTTGGTAGGTAACAAACTTGGAAGATTATCATCAGAAGTATTGTCACTCGAATGAGCTTCCGTTTACTGCTCTTTCTTCTAACGCTTCCTCTCGTGGAGCCACTGAAAGAACTCTCCACCCCTTTGCGTCTTAGACAATGAACCACACGAGAATATGCATATGTCTGTAGAAAGAGTGGCAACACTATGAAAAAGATCACCAAGTAAGACCCGTACATCTGCTGAGTAATGTCTGATGGAAACGTTACCAAGCATCGAGGTGTTCCTTGAATTGTATGCAAGTTGCAAAGCAATGCGACTGGTAGGCCTGTGCTTAGGTATGAGACAATCCAAATGAAAACGGAGGCGATTGTTATCGTTCTCAAGGTTAGTTTGGGTTTAAAAGGTGTTAAAACAGCTCTGTGTCTCTCCCACGCGATCAGAGTGTAAGTTAGCACCGACACCACGACGAAAACATCTTGAGTTGGTGCAAGAATCTGACAGGCAAGTTCTCCCAGGGGCCATCCGTGGTACACTTCAACTATCCTCATTGGTGCTCCTATGAGAACCACACAAAGGTCCGCAGATGCGTTGTTGACGATCAGATAGTTACACGGTGTTCTCATTTCTGGCCAACGGAGCGCGGTGTAAATCAACATCAAATTACCGATTAAACCCACACCTATGATAGCGGTGAACAATGGTGGAGCGAGCTCTGCATAGCTGGATCTGATGTCAAATTGAGTTACGTTTTGTGGCTGCGTGAAATTTTCTCCATACATCTTGGTTGTGCGTTGAACTCAACCAGTGACATTTGACGCCAATGTGAACTGGCCTGGCAACAATATGATGCGCTGATATAAGTTTTTCATCTAACAACTACGCATTTGTATTAGCAGCTGTGTGTCGCCACCTGCCTATTCAACACAAAGAGAATCATTTGATCAGTGTAATGCCTGTCAAAATCACAAGAGATGAAATTAAAGAGTCGCATCGCAGTCACTTCGTCAACGGTGACATTTGCATCGGCTTAAAACCGTTCCCTAGATGTTTGACACATTTTATCAATTAAATTGTGTCTCAGTGGCTGCAAAAAACGTCCAGTTGTGTGTTTTAAAACAATTCGTTTTGTGCAGAGGCACATTTTTCTGTGTAATAGACTCTGAGTCTTAGTTGAAACTGGGTCTGGAAAAAAAATAAATGTTGCAGTATATTAAATATATATTGCAAATCGTAAGAAATTACCCATGGTTTAAAGGGCCAGTGCATCATTGAACAAAATGTTCTCCTCCATGTTTGCATTGGATTATTGTTCCGATCAGCAAACATGTTCTCCAAGTTTTGTTCCCATGCAGATAGTAGCAAATCGAAGTTATCCTCGCATTCGCCTTTAGCAACTCTGAGAAAAATGTAGCAGAAAATGGAACTCCTTTTTCCAAAATAAGTGAGGAATTTGAGTTTAAATACTTTAAACTTCAATGTATTATGCATGTATCTCAGCCGTCAAGTCACGGTCCAACATCCGGATCCTAACCGAAGGTTGTAAAAATGGTTTGGATATATCAACGAAGTTGAAATGGTAAATTGGCCACCGTTACGATTATAAAAGCTGACGTTTCGAGCGTTAGCCCTTCGTCGGAGTGAATCGAGGAATTGTGGGTTGTGTGTGCTTTTAAAGGCAGAAAATGGAGCTACGTTGTAAAAATGGGATTGTTCTCTCCCGTTCCTTAGCTTCCTCTCATTTCCACCCAAAAGAAAGAGTTATTTTGCATTTCTTTGACTTACTTTGGGCTAAGTCAAGATTCTTGTAAATCATCAGACTGCTATCATTTCACCAATTTTCATGATTGGAAACTAACAAGGCCTTAAATCATACAGTTCCCGTTTATTAATTTATTTGTAATTTTGTAAAAAGAGAAAAAAAAAATTCTCGAAAAAAGATCCCTAAAATGATAATTAGAATTCTACACCCTGAATTATTTTTTCTATTTCATGAACTGTGAGCAAACTTGTCAGTCTTAATGTGATTTAGTATGCAAAGAGCTTTTTCATTTCTACCGGAAAGGCGGCAAATTTACCTCCGTAGGTTGATAGCAGAAGCATCCGGAGGGTCTGACTGTATGTGGATATATCATTCTATTTCTGTAAATCCATCCTTTTATTACGCGAAATCAAAAAGGGGAAACGAGATCTATCTGAAAACTACCACATCAAGAGTAAATTCATTATTGTCAAGTTTGGTCGCATCTGCTAAGAAAACTGAAATAAAAAAAAAAAAAGGTTTGGACGCTAATTACAGAATTCGACAAATGCGTGCACTAAGTGCTTTGTTTCGCGTTTACGAAATTTGGTCAAATAGAGATGAAAATTTATTGCCCTACAGCCGAGCCAATTGTTCACTGCTTTGTCATCTGTCACATGGTGGAAACAAACAAAGCATTCTTTAATATAGAAGACATTGTAAATATTTTACAGGGCAAACAATGTTGTCTTTGCACTTTTTGTGACTGACAGGCAAATGAGGTTATCTGCAAACAGACAAACACCCACGCGTAACAAATGAAAGGTTTTGAAATCGTCTTAAGACGATGAAGTCCAATTTATTTCCTCTTGCATGCACCTTGCTGTTAGAACTTTCTTCTCGAATTGAATTAAACATAACTTCCGTCATCAACTTAAAAGAAAACTCAAAAGGGCAAGATCCCAAAAACTCCATAACAAATTTAAAAAAATACAAAACAAAACAAAAACAAGACAAAACTGAAATAAAACTAAAATTCCAGATGAGAAAAACATATTACTACGGCTCGTCATTACGGACTGAGTGCTTGCATTAGCGTCCGTGAGCGATTTAGCTTCTGTTAAATTTGCCCGTTGATAATTTCAACCCTTGAATTGTAATGATAAAAAAAATAAAATAGAAGAACTTGGCGTTCCCTTAAAAGCGTACGACGAGGCTAGTTATCCTGGGATATATATGTACAGAGCATATTTCCTCCGTTCTGTTTCATCTTTCACTATTCATACCAGCGAAAATGCAACATAAAAACAAATGTTTTTCTTCGTCTTAGAGCCGTTCATTGAAGAAAAAATTCGGAAACGTTTTAACAAAGGGCAAAAGCTATTATTTTTCTAACAATCTTAATGCTGATTAAAATTTCGGTTTTACTTACCCTGAGGCCAGAGGCGTTAAAAATTGTCTCACTCAGTCGGGAGAAAAGAGGTTTCTTCAGTATCTAAGACATATTCACGAGGTATACAAACTAAAAGCTTTATGGGAAAGTGCATGAGATACAAACTGACAAGTGTTGTTTTGGTGGCTTATGGTTCTTAAGAGCTTTTGAAGTCTCCAATCAACACAAAGCATATATTGAAGGATGTTCAAGTGCTACTACATAAATATCTCGCAAAATGTGGACGACGGCTCATAGCACCAGCACAGACGACTAAGACATCCCACAGCTTAACAGAATTTCATAAGCACGTATATGATAGAAAGAAAATTAAGGGGCTGGTAATGTTTGGCTGGTAATCTTTGGCTAGGGGCGGTAACTACTCGATAAAGCGCCAAAATAATCTGTAGGAAAACTGCCAATCTTACCATCGATGATAAACAATCACTTTTGTCATCGACCCGAAAAGGGGAACGTTCCTTTTCACAAAAGAACATTGCTTATTTCGCATAAAAGTTTGGCGGGAGTTTTGTTTTGCAGATTGGTTCCTTTTTGCGTCTTACAAGAGCAGGTTTTTCTGGGCCTGGTTCATTATAACTGAAGGTTCACCTGGGAACAAATTAATTTTTTTGTATTATCATGGTTCGAGAAGCAGAACATCGATCGTTAAGCCTTAATTAAGTTCCAGAAGTGTTGAACATGTGACTTCTCCCTATATTGACCGAATCGAAATATGGCGTCCAATTTGAATTACCATTGTTTTGGACTTACTAGCCTCGTCTTGACGTGGAAACACATAAGGATTATCACATCTGCGAGAGGCTAGTAGGTCCAGAACAATGGCAATTCAAATTGGACGCCATATTTCGATTCGGCACATTATCCAGTAAACAGGTAATGAGAATACTCAATCTTGTCAGTTGAAGCTGTTAACTTGATTTAACACCAAATTCTTGTAGCCAACCAGGAGAGAGCTAACATTCAGATCTTGTTGGTTTAGGAGTTACAATCAGCGAAGGACATTTAATTTTCTCACATATTATTCTTATTGTTTTAGTCAAAGTACATTGTACCTGTACTTCTCACGCATAAAACCTCCCTCATCTCTTCTACGGATCAAGGATCATTCGCAAAAAATTAGGCCGGAAAATATTTCATGCTCCACTGACGAGATGGGATGATTTTCCGTTTCAAAACCGGTTTCTTTTTCCCATCAACGGTAAGGGAATTTACGAGTCGTGGTTAACAAAAAAGTCACGGAAAGTGTGTGTCTTAAAGGATAAAACGTGTGAAGTATTTGAAAAGGCTCGAGCCGGGTTTTTTTCAGTCTCGCTCACCTTGGCCTGTATCAAAATGTATCAGGTTAGAGAGAGCTTCGTTGTTTTTATTTCTAAATCTGTAAACCGGGTTAATATTTGCGACAGTTGGCCAGGGGGGGGGACATCATCACCCCAGCTCCCCTCTCTCACTGGACTAGGATTGTTGTAAACCCAATATTTCCTCAACTGATTATAAAAATTAATAAACTATCGCTACAACATCCAAAGTATAACAATACCGACGCTAAAAAAGAATAGTCTAGATCTCTTATCTCAAATACGAGGAAAAAAGGGGGAAACTTAATCAATTTGTTTCACATCGCGCGTTTTTTTCTCGTGATTTAATGGAATCTCGTTCCTGAGAGTTGATCCCTTCCCTACCGAAAAAAGAGCTTTCTTAACAAGCGATCGCCCATTACAGCGGATTATAAACATGAAACTAAACTGATTGAATATATACTTGCATGGGAGTTGTACTTTTTAAAGAAGACGAAAAGAATAAAAGATGCAATTGGACAGCCGTGCTAAGGACCTTTACAGCTATAACGAGCCGTCAGCTGTCAGCTGTCGCCGTTGCTTTGGAACAAAATGAAACCCAGTGGGACTTAGGCAATGCTAAGATGACTGTAAAACTTCAGTTATCAAAGAAACGAAAAATCAAAACAGCGGGGGAATATTTTCCGGGTCCATTGTTTTCTCCTCACCTCAGTAGATATCTTTCCATCGTTTAATTTTCTTCCATAGCGTTATCAATCTATGAATATTTAACTCTTACCTAGAAATAACTGCTATCTCGAGATTTAACCGAGAGAGTTCCTGTCGAAGTAGCAGATTAGATTGCTGATGACCAGTTTGCCACTGATATGTATATATTTGAAAAAAGCGGATGATAAGCCTTTTTCGAATAACTTGCTGTTCCAACGAGGAGGTTGCGAATAATGCGCCTAAACGAAACGGACAAGTGGTAAAAACGAAAAAACCAGACGGCGTCAAAGAGGCTTGTAGGTGTAAATCAGAACCAATCAATCGGAGTAAATAACAGGGCGGAGCGATTCAATTTAGCAAATGTAAATCATGCATGTTTCCTGCGTATACACTCCGATTATTAAATTTGCAAAAAATACATTATCATGTTTGCTATAAAGCGAAACTGGTATTGAAACACTTTTTCATGTTAAGTGACAAGAATAGACTCGAGAAACGCACCGTAGTGCTTTCAAATAATTCTCCGGCAACATTCTACGACAATAACGTTACCTCAACCAAAATGACACCTCATACTTTTTGTTATCAATGTTACCACAATCCCTGAATTTTGAATTTTGTAGAAGTGTCGATAAACCGGAGTGAAGACGCATTTGACTCTTCAACATTTCTTTCCCAGGAGTGGCAATATAGGAACTTCAATTCTGCATACGGGAAATATCAATAAACTTTACAACAGATAAGTGATGAAACAAAACATATATAATCATGCATACTAAACTGATGGATCTTATTGGATTTCGCACGAAATTCTCAAATCTAAAATTACTGAAAAGAAATGCACGGCACACCTTGCAAAGAATTTCCTTGTGCAGTATTAAGATCTTGGGAAAGCTTTGTCACAATTTTATAGCGTCATAGATACGTTGAAAATACATAAAAGTTCTTGAAAAAACAGTTTGCTGGAATAAACAAACTTAGCAGGGTGAGAGTAAACTAAACAAAAAGGACTGTTGAGGATACAAACGATTGAAATGGACAGCAATGGCATACTTTAGCAACTGATAAATTTCTCAAGATGAAATTGTCCTGTTGAAGTCGCGAAAGAAAATTTCACATGATCTCATTTCTAGGAGTCTAGCGTCGAAAAGTTCTTTTGACAGTGGTGGCAAAACACTTTTCACACAGTGGAGGCGCCCAGGTGTCTCGTAAACCTGGTGGGGAAGCCTCGATTTGCATACATCTACCAAAAAAAAAACTTTTTCACGTTTTAAAATCATTATTGAAAACGTACTTGTCCTCATAAATTCTAAATCTAAATCCGTATTTTTCCTTTTAAAAATGCTTTAGATGTTCTAATTTGTTTTAGTAATTTCTTTTTTCGTTTCCCACGAAAGCGATAAATAAATAAAAAATGTTCTATTTTTTGTTTTTTCCCGTTTTTCATTTAATTAACACTTTACAAACACAAACTCGTCAATCGTGAAAGGAATCTAGAGTGTTCCAGACCGGAAACGTGTTAGTCTCCTGTTTATCAGGAGACGCAGCTTAAATGCTGAATCTGTGGCAGGTATCAATCACCTGAATTATCCTCAATTTCCCCCCGTTGAAGTCCTAAATTTAATAACATTTGATCCTAAACGTAATAAGCCTCCATTGCAATAGTTGAACTGTGCTTGTGTATCCACGTTGAGATGTTAAAGTGACAACTGTTGCACCAGAGAATCCTCTGACCAAAATTCATAGCGTATTGTGGGCTCACTCGCTGATTTTAATCAAGGTTTTTTTTTGCTTGAGATGAAGGCCGAGAAGCACTGGCTACAAACTTTCATACTGATGTGCTTTTGGCATTAAATTGACAGATCCCAAAACAATAGAACGCTGACCAATCCAGCCATCTTGACCGAACAGGCGTGGTCAAGAGATTTTCTATTTTCGGCAAGAAATTTTTCACGGAAAAAAGATGCGTTTTCCTCTTAGTAATAACGGATAACGGAAAATAGTATGTTTGTTTTACGTATCGCGACTGGCATATCATTCACAGTTCACGGCTTTTAACTTTTTGCAATCACGAGTCACGGCAATTAACAGCAGCCAATCACGTTTCACTGAAATCCTCCACATTTACATTTAGACATAGAGACGAGACGGACGAGACGAAATTATTTCTCTGACCATTTACTAATGCAGATTTAAAAGACAAAAACCTGCGACTAGTCATTGAAGAACCATCGCACGAAAACTGAAAACTCTTAACCTTGGGATCTCAAAGAAATTTATGAGAAGACAAATCCGAATTTGCGGAAGCATCGTAGCAGTTGTAAACGAACGATGTAGTTAATTTAATATCCCCACTAGTGCTGTTTACCCATTCAGACTAGGAACAATCTAGGACATGTGAAAGAACTGAAGCAGAAACTGTTTCCAAACAGAATTTACATAAACTTCAACATTGATTATATTGACGGATACAACCCGTTAATCGACAGCAGATAAAGGCGCATTCTTTGCATTTTCTTCTCAATACATAGGAAATTGTATTTTAATTTCTCCTTAGCGTCTTCCAAAATAAACCACAAGCTGTGGTGGACATTATGTTGGAAGAAATCGAAAGTGATAACGCAGGAATATTGGCAGTTGAAGGCTTTTGAAAAGTCCCGCAGTATATGTACTTTCCTTAGTCTTAAAACTCATTAAATAGTATTAAATGCAACCCTTTGCCTCTACTTTGAGTTAGACTTTGGGAGATATTTCTTTTACTGTGCGAAAAGTTTGAAAAATGTTCTTGTTTTTCGCACTGAGCCATCGTCTCGGTATTTGGTGAGGGTATTTGCTTTCTCTGTTCTGTTGTGACTGTTTAAAAAGGGACTAACAAGAGACATCGATCAGAAAGCGACAACATGCAGCGATCTTTCTCGTTCTGTTGATAAAGATGCATCTAAATGGTGGTTAGTCTTGTTATATACCTACCTTGAAATTCAAGTTTCTTGACGGCGCACAATGAGACTGATTAGCTGTTGAAAATTGTACTTTACATTTATTAATCTTACACGTAAGTCATTTCGTTTATCTATTACATAACCAAACTGCATGTATGCAGCACGTGTCTTATCGCCCCATATATGGTGCTGTTCCACGCGCTTACAAGGAGACGTGGTGTGTGTTTTCGTGAGAGTTGTGAGAGGGAGTTTATTGGAGTGTAATAGCAAAATCGAACCAAGAAAATAAATCGTGAGTACGCTAGCTTTTGCACGTTTTCGACACAGCGTAATGATTTATACATCGGAAATGCGCAATCGCATCACGGAATTCATTCTGAAACTTGCTCTGAGTGTTCGGAAGGCGACCGAGGTTGCGCTCCGACTGAGTCCTTCTATTGTTCTTGAGAAAGAGTAAATGTAGCGTGATGTTTCTTAAGAAGGGAAATTTCCCCTTTGAATTAAAACAATTCATCCGAGCGGTATTACACAATTCGCGCCGGATACTCTGAAATGTGACCTTGAGAACAAACAGACAGAAATTCAAAGAAAAAATCATTTAAAAACCTTTCAATCTTAGCACGGGTTTAAAAAAGAGCCGTTTACAAAGCAAAAATTTATTTGAAAAGTAAAATCCAAACGTTTTCGACACTAGGTCATCATCGGGGTAAATAAGCACCGCGCGCTAAATTAATGTTCCTGATGTTTTGAACGGATTTTTTCGAGGGTAGGGAGGGTATTCTTCTTCAGATAAACAGTATCAGTTGAAATTATATATTCTATTGAGTGTGTATGATACTTTCAGCGTGAGAAAATTAACCAAAATTGAAAGAAACGACGGTAAACGACTTCTAGTTAAGATAGATTTTATCTTTGGCTTTAGTAAATGAACGATTTAATATAAAGCAAAAAGATTTCGCTCTGATAAGAATCAAGAGAATCATTTGTTTATTTTGACAATCGAGAAAGAAAGGCAGCTGTGTTTGTAGCACAATAAACCCAAGAGGGTCGTTTAAACTTTTTCTTTGTTTTGAATGTCTAGCCCTTCTACCACTTTCTGCGACTTCGTCGCAGACATTGTCCAAAAGTTTCAATCAACCACACAAGCGAGTAAGTCACTGTGTTTTAGAAGCGCAGAGGCACGCGTATTGACTTAAGGTGGCTGGTACCGGTTTTCATATTTTTGATGGTTTGTAACTTTAAAAGAATACTACAGAAAGACTGACCGAGGCCAGTTGAACACTTTTACTGGGTTGAATTATATAATCATTGGTAATCCAAAAATAGGTGTCACTTTGTCACTAGCAGTTTCCATGGCAACGCTTTCATAGGCTTATTTAGACGCATTTTTTAGCTTGTAGCTTAAATAATTCGAAAACTAACCCGGTGACCTCGTGTTTTTTTTCAGTGATTGCTTTTGGCACTTGAAAAGGAAAATGCACAAAAATTTTTAAAAAATTCTACGGAGGGGAATTTCAGGAAATCTAGGAAAAAGGCAATTTTCACACATCGCAAACTTCCTTCCGTAGAATTTTCTATTTTTTTTTTCAAATGATTTCTTTCGACGTTAATATCATATTGGAACAATAAAAAGATGGGGTCACCTGACTTGTTTTCATGCAATAGCTTTGGTGAGTTAAGCAATTTCCACGCGCGTTCTCGCGCATTTAAAAATCTGAATTCTATAAGATCGACATTTGCTCATGATCTGTGATAGCTACCGCTGACAATTGCATGTGCGCCTACGATCTGATGTTTACAGACGTTTACAGCTGAGAAAGTCATTAAACAGCTGTCAAAGACAGCCTCCCGGGCTCATCTTAAAAATCCTACACACGACTTCTGGCTATATCATTATATTTTCCTTAAAGTTTCAAAGTCTTCTTCCTCTTCAGGTAGATTATCCTTCACTTTAGTTCTTTTTTTCGCCGTCGCAAGATTTCATATCGGCTGAATATTTCTTTTAGATGTGAAGTGAAGCAACCTTTACTTCTCCGAAAATCGTCTTCTTTATCATAGTTTCTATCTCCTGCAATCACAGTGGCCGCTCAACACATCAAATACACGCTCCTAGCTAAACTTCTCACAAAAGTAGAAAAAAATCCACGCGCCACCATCTTAATTTGTTTTGAATTTTCATCTTTTGATCTCGCGCTTCTTTCGCACGTTTATCTCGCACGTCACTCAAGAGTGACCTGTTCCCCGCGCGAGGAAACTGGCACCAGCCACCACTTGCCAGACTCAAGAGGACTGGCGCGAGTTTGGAGCGTGACGTAGATTACTCATTTGACGCGCCGTGCTCGTGGCTAATTTTCAAAAACAGTATTTTGATCGTACGTATTGCTTTTATAACACTAAGACTAAGACTATTTCACTAAATTTCACGAGGTTTTTGGTGCGCTCGACTCCGGATGTAGTGGTCTGGGTTCGAGCCCCGGCCGGGACGTTGTGTTGTTCTCAGGCAAGACACTTTACTCTCACAGTGCCTCTCTCCACCCAGGTGTTTAAATGAGTACCGGCAATTTAATGCTGGGGGTAACCCTTAACCCTGCGATGGACTGGCGTCCCATCCAGGGGGAGTAGACATACTGTCCTAGTCGCTTCATGCTACAGAAACTGGAGTTAAGCTCTAGCCTGATGGGCCACTAGGCTCGTAAACAGACTTTACCTTTTACCTTTAAGACTATTTCACTAAATTTCACGAGGTTTCCGTATAAATATAAAATGACGCCGACAGTGTTTTGAGTAATCTACGTTACAATGGGAGTGACCGCTGATCGAAGATAAGTTGGCCGTGATTACGAAAATTAATGGCGGAACGGTTTTCAAATCGTAATTTCTCGCTCTAGAATTGACTTACAACTAAAATTATTATTGAAAAGGCTTTATTAATCGTTAAAAATTCATATTATAATGAAATAACTGAATTTTTCGGGTTTTCAAATTATAGGGCGGTTTCCTAAGAGTGCTTCTTTAAAACAGTAGGATAATGTATTTGATGATAAGCTTTGCGTTTGAAAAGTCTTCAGTTTTTCTTTACTCTTCTTTTGATTCCTTTTGCAGATTTTTATAGATTTTCTTATACCTACTTGGGAACAGCGGTTGATTCTTGATGTTTTCGTTAAAAATTTTGCGCGGGGAATTTGTGCGCGGCTGGCCAGATTGATTCACTCGCACATGCCCAACGATTGACCGCTGGTTTCAATTGCTGTGCAGTTATGCTATACAGTCAGAATACTCGGCACCTACTGCCCCAGCTGCGTCTAAACTTAGTTACCACCGGGCCCCATACTTACGACTACAATTACAAAGAAGAAGAATTGCGATGTGATATTTGACATCCCTTCTGTCTACGTCTAAAACAAACTAAACATCTACTACCTCATCACCATCGTTGACTATGCCTTTGTCGACTTCGTTGTCTCGCAAAGAGAAAGCCAGCACCCCCTCACCAGATTCTTTCGTCCTTTCAAATTCTTCAACCGCCACTCAGTTGTTCACCTCTGATGATTTTAACATTCGACTACCCTCGTAATATAGTGCCTTATCACCATGGTCTCAGTTATTTGACCGATATCCTTTCGCCGGCTCTCCAGTATCGCACGGCAGCTGCACGTATTCAACAAGGTCGAGCAGGACGTCGCCTGCTAAAGCTGAGGGTTTCCTGTTCCCTTCGAGGTTTTCACGATCTTTATAGGGCCACAGACCTATCCCGCAATAATGCTTGTAACGCTAAAACCATAACGGCCAAAATATTCAATCTTATGTTAAATCAAAGCAAGTATTAGCGTACAACATTCGATGTAGATCTCAAAGAAAACTTCCGGAAATATTTCACAGGTTCGTGGAATGTTTTTCGCGCTTATTACAATTTTTATCATCACCAATCGATTGTTGCTATATGAACTCAAGAATCTTTTCAAAGTCAGTTCAACCAGTCGATACAACGTTAATGGGGCAAATCTTTTGTGTTACTGCCAGCTAATTTGAAACGGAAAAGTTGTGCTCTTTATGCGCATGTCCCTCTCATAGTGTCGATTCAGTAGAAGAAAAGTCCGTTTCAGAGTCAGGTTATGCTGTTTTATCTCATGTTTGATCGTTAAGGAGATCAGCGCGTCGAGCAAACCATGTTTCCCTTTTTTCTTTAAATAAATTAGTAGACCATTAAAAAACGGTAGACACGATTAGTTTTACTCACATCATCAGAGAAAGCAAAAGCACAAACTTTTGCGTGAGATTTTGGTGATCGGTACGCCATTAACAATCTTTCACATAGATAACCATTTTGAATGTGCTGTTCAGCAGCTTCTTTTGCTTTACACCTGTTTAATGTAAGTCACTGAGTATATAATTTGATGCAGATCCACGCTGTACCTTTTTTGTTTGTTGGATTTGTTGCATGCATTTCAAGATCAAGAGAACACAATTGTTCCCAATTATCTTCTCTTGGGGAGAAAAATCATCTCGTCGCTATTCATATTAACACGAAAATATTCGACAATTTGAAAACAATAACTTTATTCTGGAGAACTGTCACAAGGTCCTAATTGGGAAACAAAATGTGCATGCTAACAAAGTCTGGTCTAAAAAGTAAAGATAAAAAATTTATATCCAAGCCCGCAAATTGTCCTACCTACAAGTCTGCAGACTTCCTTGTTCAAGTTCTGAATTTTGTTTATGACTTGTACCTCCGTCACTGATCACACAAGTATAATGTTATCACATTTTTCCAAAATCTATTGTACTTAAGAGTCTGAGCCAGTGATATATGGAGGTATTGGTCAGCGTACTCATTGTTTGGCCGGCTGTCATTAGATGCTGTCAGTATAACGGTCTCCAGCCAATGCTACTCGACTTGCGACTAGTAAGTATAATATGCTGGTTGATATCAACGAGCCCGCAATGTGACATGAATACTGGTCAGAGGATTTTTGGCGCAACAGCTGTCACTTTAACACCTCAATGTGGATGTACGCTATAACGATCCATTAGTGCAGTCGAACGATTTCACCAGAGGATTATTACATTTAGGACCAAATGTTATTACATTTAGGACCAAATGTTATTACATTTAGGACCAAGTGTTATTACATTTAGGACTTTATTACATGTAGGAAAGTTATTACATTTAGGACTTCAACACCCCTTTCGTTGCAAATGTTTCTTATCACAGTGATCAATAATTCAGAATACTTTATTTTGTGCCTATCCGCTGGTCATTTAATTAACACCTTTCAAAAGCAGCAAGCCTATCATTGAAGATGTCTGGAACCTTCCTGGTCGGAAATGTGGAATTATTTTTTATTACACGACTCGGGCAGTCAGAGGGCCAATGACTAAAATCAACCAATCAAAATGCTTTATTGCCGGTCCAATATTCTCTGAGTATTGGACCAGGCACTGTCCCGAATGGTCCCGAATGATACCGCACTTGTGTCCCTTTGAACTTCAGTCGTATAATAAATCTCTTTAAAACCAAGCTTGCTCGGGACCGTACTGGAAGAATATCGGCCCTCGGTCTTTTTAGTACGGACCTTATATCACGAGCTAAAAAGAAACAGTTCCCCTGCGAGGGAATTACTTTTGTAACCCGTTTGTCTTTCTACAGTTTTATATCTAACACCGGATTCGTAAGAAATTCTTTAATTATTTTTGACATTCTTCGCTCGCTTGAAAGAAATGCGGACCCTCGTAATTTTTTGGATGACAGAAATCGCCATTGTGACGTCGCGGTCTTGTAGTCAACACTTCAAGAACGCAAACTGGCCAATAGCTATTGTTAAAAGAATCTGGAGCTTTATTTCCGATCAGCAAGGTGTCATTATTTCATTCGTGTAACAAGGCAGATTAACACTCGATAAATGAAAATCATAGAATCAGTTAAGTCATCCTCTTAAGTTGCCCTTCATCATTGGCAGGTTATCAGGGGCTGCTGTTGCCACAAGGGCCATTTTTAGGCATTGCAACGGTGCTATACAGTTTTATACTCTCAGTGGATTCAATGGAAATTCTTTGATTATTTTTACTATCCTTCGCTAAAGAAATGCGAACTCCCTGTAATTCTTTAATCATGAACATCGCCATTGCCGATCTCGCTGTCGCCTTTGTGGTAGGGCCTTTGCGCATTTTGGAAATTTACTATCACTGGCCTTTTGGCGAGTTTATGTGCAAGTTCTTGACCCCACTTCAAGATGGGTTTGTTTGCGTTTCTGTTGTAACTCACACGACCATAGCTTTGGAGAGATACAGAGCAATTGTGAAGCCCGTGATGAAAAAAATAACTGCCTCCCGGTTAGCTCAATTGGTTAGAGCGCTGGACTGTTGTGCGGGAGGTCGAGGTCGATGGTTCGAGCCCCAACCGGACTAGCACTCAATGTCTTAAAATAACTGAGGAGCGGCATGTGCTACCTTTCTTTAATAAGAAATGGATAGACATTCTAGTCTTCTCGGATAAGGACGAGTAAACTGTAGGTCCCGTCTCCTGCATCTATTAATTAGTTCATTTGGTTAGGCAAGAGACGTTAAAGAACCCACTCACGATGGCCTGTTTACTGGGAATTGGGGAGAGGGGGCATCTTCAAATGAGTTTCCTTCGATTGTTTGTAAACTGCTGATGCAGTCTGGCCAAAGTCCCCCGAAAAGTGTTGTGATGCGTATTTGATCATATACACATGTTAATTTGCGCAATATAAATATTAAATTATTAAATTATTATTAAATAACATTGACTGTTACTAGAGCTGTGATTTGTGTCACTTGGTTTAGTTGTTACTTCGCTACAGCTCTACCTATTGCAGTCATTTCTGGAATACAGCTGTACAACAATGAAACGTATTGCTTAATCAACTTTCCGTCGACAACGTTTCGTCAAATATTTGAAATCTACATGATAAATCAAAAGTGATAATACAGCTGTACAGCAATGAAATACAGCTGGAATACAGCTGTACAACAATGAAACGTACTGCGTAATCAACTTTCCGTCGACAATGTTTCGTCAAATATTTCAAATCCACCTGATAAATCGAAACTGTTCACCAAACTCGTGCTCGGGGGTCAGATAAATTCAGCACTTCGCTTCCTGAGAGAAAGTACTAGTGGTGATATATTACCGCTGACCGATGAAGTTATGGCGTGACTACAGCAAAAACACTCCAATCCTCAACCAGCCAAATTGGGCTTACTTCTCCTGTTTGGGCCGATTGATGACGAGTTTCCCGAATCAGTTTACTCTGGGATCAATGGTGAAACAGTCAGACAAGCTGCTTTAAGAACAAAAGGTTCTGGGGTCCTTGTGGTGTTGACGCAAACGGCTTCAGACGAATGCTGGCTTGTAAATCGTTCAAACAGTCATCGAAGAAGCTGTGTGAGGCGATAGCTACAATGGCAAAGACTCTATGTACTTATTAAATAGATCCTTCGACCATAGAGCCATTATTAGCGAGTCGCCTCATCCCTCTAGATAAGGGAGAGGGTGCTGTGAGGCCAAATAGGAGTTGGAGAAGTGATCAGGAGACTATGCGGGAAATGCGTCATGAACATAGCCAAGCGGGACGTTGTTGAGGCAAGTGGCTCGGGGCAGAAATCAGGGAGCGAGGCTGCAATACACGCTATGCCTAGAATCTTCGAAGCAGATGACACCGACGCGGTCCTGCTGATATATGCGTCTAATGAATTTAATGCCCTGAATAAGGCAGCGGCTCTACTCAATATCCGCGTTCTTTGTCCTGTAATTGCAGTCTACGCCGTAAACACCTATCGCCATTCCGCTCGGTTATTTATCACCGGTGGTAAAGAGATAACTTCAGCCGAGGGAACAACTCAAGGCGACCCACTTGCTATGGCAATATATGCCCTCAGCACCCAGCCCTTGATAACAAGTATACAGGCCATGTCAGATGCAAAGCAATGCTGGTTCGCAGCTGATGCTTGTGGAGCTGGCACTATCTCAGAAATCAAGCAATGGTGGGATGGTCTTAATAAATTCGGTCCAGACATTGGCTACTTTCCAAACGGAAAAAAGTGCTGGATTGTTGCAAAGCCAGAAAAGGAGGCACTTGTTAAAGTAGCCTTTAAAGATACAGCCATTAATGTGACAGTAGAAGGGCAGAAGCATCTTGGCGCTGTGATAGGCTCAAGAGATTGTCTGCAGGACTATGTCAACGAGAAAGTAACTAACTGTGTCAATGAAGTTGTTCAGCTGGTTGAATTTGCACAGATTCAACCGCAGGCCAGCTATGCCGCATACACGTTTGGTTTAAAGCATCATTGGACGTACTTCCTAAGAATTCCCCCTGATATCCAAGATCTTCTAGAGCCACTTGAAGAGGCTATTTCCCAGGTCCTTATACCAGCAATCGTAGGGCGCAAGTGTAGCAAACTGGATAGAGACGCTCTAGCACTACCAGTGTGGTTAGGCGGCCTGAGCTTGAGCAACCCATGTCACGAGGCGGCACGCGAACATGCCTCATCTACTCAGGTGACACCTTCTCTTGTCGAACATATCATGGCTCAAACTCATCAACTACCGGACGAGTCCCTCATCGCGTCAGGGCGTCAGGCTGTCAAACATGGAAAAGCTTAAGAACTTTCAGTGATTGCAGATAATCTCAAACAAATGGTTTCACGGAAGACCAAGCGAGCTCCAGAACTAGCGTAACAAAAAGGTTCCTCTGTATGGCTCACAGCTCTTCCCCTTCAAGAACACGGTTTCAACCTCGGCAAGAGAGAGTTTCGCGATGCTGTTAAATTACGCTATGATTGGCCGTTCGATGACATTCCATCAATGTGTGCGTGTGGGGAAAACCTCACAGTAGACCACGCAATGATTTGCAAACGAGGGGGCTTTGTTATCCAACGACATAATGAGTTCAGAGACCTTGAGGCCGACCTTTTGAGTATAGTGTGTACCGATGTCGAGGTCGGGCTAGTTCTCCAAGACATCACTGAAGAACAACTCAGCAGAGGGTCTAACAGAGCACAAGACGCAAGATTGGACGTTCGGGCGCGTGGCTTCTGGGATCCCCAGAGCTCGGCATTCTTGGATGTGAGGGTTTGCCTCCCTAATGCCGAGTCTTACAAGGACTGGGAACCGCAGCAGATTTATCGTATCCATGAAAACGACAAGAAGCGGCTGTACTCAAGGAGAGTGTTGGATGTTGAGCATGGCTCGTTCACGCCGCTTGTATTTACAACTACGGGAGGGATGGGGATGGAATGCATAAGATACCACTGCCGATTGGCCGAGCTGATAGCCGCCAAGAAAGGGGAACGATACTCGCAAACAATTTCCTGGATCCGAGCAAAGACATCCTTTGCCCTCCTTTGGTCGGCCTTAGTTTGCCTTCGAGGATCGCGGGTGAAGCGCCGCGCTTCGTATGACTACAATAATTGTGACTTTGAAATCGCAGCTGCCGAGGGAGCCATTGACATTGTTTTATGCCTTTTAGCCGTCTTGTATATAAGGTTCTAGATTTGCCATTCACCTTTCTTCTTTTCTGTATAGTTTTAGATATGCTTTTACTTATCAGATTATTAGACTTTAAATCTGTTCAGATTTGACTCCGTTATCTATAGTTTTCCCGACACTTTGACATTAGAAAAAAAGGAGTCGGATGTGAGCCGAAAGTGAGTTATTTTGGATCGTTTTTTACGCTGTTAATATTTTGTATTGTAGAGGATTTTATGGAAATCTACCTGGTTATGGTTTTCAT